>NW_027507788.1:207656753-207909253 GCF_037356315.1 Lithobates pipiens
ATTTATGAATACCAAGGCATTTTATATACTAATACCGTATTTATCGGCGTATAACACATGCCAGCGTATAACACGCACCCCAAGTTTAGGAGGGAATTTAAAAGAAAAAAAACTTTTAGGAGGGAAGTTTAAGGAAAAAAACTTACATTTAAATGCCCATCAATGCAGCCTTATCAGTGTCATTTGAAGCCTTCCATTGCAGCATTGTCAGTCATTTGCAGCCTTCCATTGCAGCCTTGTAAGTCACTTCCAGCCTTGCATTTCGCCTTGCCAGTCATTTGCAGTCTTTTCTGTGGCTTTGCCATTTAAAAATGGCGCCGCCGAGATACAGAGTGGATGTCCTGTGTATCTCGGCGGCGCTCGGTAGTTCTCGGCCGTTCTCGGTGGCTTTCGGCTATACTCGGCCGTTCTCGGCTATTTTTGGCCGTTCTCGGCTATTTTCGGCCACACTTGGTCATTCTCTGCGGCATTCGGCTTTCCTAAAGCCGCCGAGAATGGCCGAGTGTGGCCAAAAATAGCCGAGAGCGGCCGAATATAGCCGAGAACAGCCGAGTGCGGCCGAAAATACCCGGAAGCCGCAGAGAGCGGCAGAAAGGGTTAGAAATAGTGGGGGATCGGCGTATAACACGCACCCCCAATTTCCCCCTGATTTTAGGGGGAAAAAAGTGCGTGTTATACGCCGATAAATACGGTAATTCAAGGACAGGTGCAGTGGCATTAAAAAACTGCACTTACAGCTGATACTGGATCTTTTCTGTCCACAATTTTTCCCAGCCTCCAGTGTTTTACAATTATTACTACTTACTACTATGTAGAAAATGCAAGTCATGGGTTGTTGTAACTTGTAGTCAGATGAAAGGGCATAAGAAGGGCATTTCTTCTGCACAATAGTAGTGGCAGTATAGCATGGGCTGGAGGGTTTAGGCGCAATAAAGAGGGGTGGGAAAGAGCCCAAGATCTGCACTGGGGCCAAAACCTATATAGCCACACCAGACTGATCATGATAGCCAGTATTATATCCATGCTTCTAAAACCTGCAAATGCCCAATAAATTAATTACAATTAACCAGATGATTAATCTACATAACTGAATTTATCATGTGTGTGTGTGTGTTTTTTTTTTGTTTATTGTTTTTTGTATCTTCCTGGTGTTCACTTTAATCTGAACCTGTGGCCTAGGCTATGGTCATTCAAGTAAGTACATGCTCATGACAAATTGTAATTCAGCTTTAACCACTTAACCCCCGGACCAATTGTCAACCTAAGGACCAGAGGTCTTTTTACTATTTCGCACTGCACTGCTTTAACTGGTAATTGCGCGGTCATGCAATGTTGTACCCAAACGAAATTTGCGTCCTTTTCTTTCCACAAATAGAGCTTTCTTTTGATGGTATTTGATTGCCTCTGCGATTTTTATTTTTTGCGATATAAATGGAAAAAGACCGAAAATTTCGAGAAAAAAATATATTTTCTACTTTTTGTTATAAGGAAAATCGAATAAACTCAATTTTAGTCATACATTTAGGGCAAAATGTATTCAGCCACATGTCTTTAGTAAAAAAAATGTCAATAAGCGTATATTTATTGGTTTGCGCAAAAGTTATAGTGTCTACAAACTAGAGTACATTTTCTGGAATTTACACAGCTTTTAATTTATGACTGCCTATCTCATTTCTTGAGGTGCTAAAATGGCAGGGCAGTACAAACCCCCCCCCCCCCCCCCCCAAATGACCCCATTTTGGAAAGTAGACACCCCAAGAAAATTGCTGAGGGGCATGTTGAGCCCATTGAATATTTTTTTTTTTGTCCCAAGTAATTGAATAATGACACAAAAAAATAAAAAAAGTTTACAAAAAGTTGTCACTAAATGATATATTGCTCACACATGCCATAGTTATATGTGGAATTGCACCCCAAAATATATTCTGCTGCTTTTCCTGATTACGGGGATACCACATATGTGGGACTTTTTGGGAGTCTAGTCGCGCACGGCACCCCGAAACCCAATCACTGCCTTCAGGATTTCTAAAAGGTGCAAATTTTTGATTTCACTCCTCACTACCTATCACAGTTTCGCAGGACATAAGAAGCCAAAATAGCACAAAACCCCCCAAATGACCCCATTTTGGAAAGTAGACACCCCAAGATATTTACTGAGAGTCATGTTGAGTCCATGAAATATTTTATATTTTGCCAGAAGTTGGAGGAATATTAAAAAAAAATTTTTTTTTGCACAAAGTTGTCATTAAATGATATATTGCTCACACATGCTATGGGCATATGTGAAATTACACCCCAAAATAAATTCTGCTGCTTCTCCCGAGTACGGGGATACCACATGTGGGGGACTTTTTGGGAGCCTAGCCACGTACGGGACCCCGAAAATCAAGCACCGCCTTCAGGATTTAAATATAAAACGCTACCAAAAAAAACTGTTAGCGATTGCAGGGATCAGGCCTGACTCTGCGATCGCTGCAGTTATGTGTTTAGTGTTTTGTAAGTGACAATGATCGATCGATACTGCACTTGGGTGGGCTGGGCGGAGGGGCAAAACGCAGGTGCCAGCAGGTATCTGGGCTGATCCCACTAACAATGCGTTTTTTTGGAACCCTAAACTGCTGGGGACGCTAGTATAGATCTGATCAGATCAAATATTGATCTGTTCAGATTCTATACCACTACGGGAGGTGTATGCTTTGCGCGTGGGTGTTAGCGGTACTGGCACTAACCTAGCGCTGCCTGGGGCGACGCAGACCCTGACCCTAAAACCTAATTGATATCACCCGCCGGGTGATCAGGGGGTTAAACCTTTATTGAGTAATAAATGGTGGGTGCCCTGATAATATAAAAAGCAAACTAACTAACCAGAGTCACCCGTACAACTTATACGGTGATCATTGGTGAAAGGGTTAACTAGGGGCAATCAGGGGGTTAAAACCATTATTGGGTAGTATATGGGGGTACCTAGCGCTATAAAAACCTGGAGGTGAACCTAAAAAAATAACTAGCTACATAGCAGCACCAGTGACACTAATGCAGCGATCAGAAAAACGATCGCTTAGTGACACTGGCAAAAGGGGGTGAAAGGGTTAACTAGGGGTAATCAGGGGGTTAAAACCGTTATTGGGTAGTATAGGGGGGTACCTAGCGCTATAAAAACCTGGCGGTGAACCTAAAAAAATAACTAGCTACCTAGCGGCACTAGTGACAGTAATGCAGCGATCAGAAAAACAATGGCTTAGTGACACTAGCAAAAGGGGGTGAAAGGGTTAACTAGGGGCAATCAGGGGGTTAAAACCATTATTGGGTAGTATATTGGGGTACTTAGCACTATAAAAACCTGGCGGTGAACCTAAAAAAATAACTAGCTACCTAGCGGCACTAGTGACACTAATGCAGCGATCAGAAAAACGATTGCTTAGTGACACTAGCAAAAGGGGGTGAAAGGGTTAACTCTAGGGGCAATCAGGGGGTTAAACCTTTATTGGGGGTTTGTAGGGGGCTACCCTGGACCTAACACTAAATGCCCTGACAGTTTTTACTGTCACAACTGACACTGAATGCAGTGATCAGTAAATAAATGATCACTGCAATCAGTGACACTGTGACTGGGGGGGGGGGCGGGGTGATCGGGGGGCGATCGGGGTGTGCCTATGTGTACCTACATGTCAGTGTAGTGTTGGTGCACACTTACTTTCTCTGTTCTCCTCGCAGTCCGGTCAAAAAGACCGCCCCGAGGAGAATGACATCACTTCCTCCCTGCCTGCGTTTACAATACACAGCGGGGGAAGCTTCTCATTCACCAGGAGCGATCGAGAGGGGATGGTCAGAAACCAACGGCCATCCCCTCATCCCGGAATGCTCCTGAAGCAAAACGGACCGCCGCAGCCAGCGGGAGGGGGTCCGATCGGACTCCCCACCCGCTGGAAGGCAAGCACGTACATGTACGTGCTTGTGCCTGTCGGTGCCATTGTGCCGACGTACATTGCCATGCAGCGGTCCTGAAATGAACAGACTTTTCCCGCCCGGAGAAAAAGTCCGCTCATTGTGAGCGCGGCTCCAGGTAGCCGGGACCAGCGAAGGAGGCGTCGCTGGCCCCGTCACCTGGTATGGAGTTAAGGGGGAATCCCTACGCCGAAAAAACGGCGTGGGGTCCCCCTCTAGGTCCATATCAGACCCTTATCTGAGCACGCTACCCGGCTGGTCAGGAAAGGGGGTGGGGACGAGCGAGCGCCCCCCCCCCCCCCCCCCCCCGAGCCGTACCAGGCCGCGTGCCCTCAACATGGGGGGTTGCTTTGGGGAAAGGGGGGGCGCGCGGCCACCCCAAAGCACATTGTCCCCATGTTGATGAGGACAAGGGCCTCTTCCCGAAAACCCTGGCCGTTGATTGTCGGGGTCTGCGGGCAGGGGGCCCGATCCGAATAGTCTGATAAGTGTGTACGTGGCAGTACACAGAATGTGTACAGAATTCCCCCCCCCCCCCCAGAAACATAATTTCCTGCTTGTGTGATTGGCTCACCAATTTTCCCAGAAGTCTATACTAAGATACAAGTCAAATATGCTCTCCTGCTGCTGTCTAGTATTCCATTCTCCACTTCACCCGGCTGACAACTCCCCCCCCCCCAGTGGCATGTTACCTCAGCTTATATAGGAGGACCACCTCCTGCCAATTCCAGTTGGGGATTGGTCAGGGCTCTCACACGAGCTGCTTGCCACTCCAGTTCTAGGCCCTGCCCCTCTTCCAGAATATTCTCCCTGGAAGCAGGGGAGGCGCCTCAGAACCAGAGCACAGGTGGTCACACCCACTGCTACACTAACCACTCCCAGCCCTCAGATTAAAACAATCAGGCCTAGGCCTGCCTAAATTTACCTGTGCTGACAGTATATTTAGTAAAAATCCTATTAATAGCACCTACCTATTGGTAGAGAGTGCTACATAAGGAAGAGCCCCCAGGTTTTTGTGCAGTTGGTCAAGCATTGGCAAAAGAGCTAACCTCCCTCCCACCATTGTCGCTGGTACTTTATATGGTTTGTCACTCTGGATGGCTTGGGAGGGGACATTTATTGTTATTTTAGTTCAATTGGGCTTGAGTTGTAATAACTTAGCTTATATACATTATGAATATTTACTTTATTTATGGTTGAATAATAAATATTTTATGGATATATGATGTTTAAATTAAACCAATAAAGTGTCATGCCCAACTGATATCTGATTATTGTGCTTTTATTTATGGCTGTATTGTAAATTGAAATGCATGGGATTACAGGCAGTCACCACTCCAAGCTACACAAACAGTTTTTAATTTAAACTATTTAATCTCTAATTTTTATTCTTTTGAAAATGTCACTTTTCTGTCGCATATCCCACAGCAAGAATGGAAAAATAATTCCCATTCCTCTCCAAACCAAAAATGCATACCAGGCCCTTTGAATCTGGTTTGGAATTTAAGGGGTACCTCATGCAAATAAAAAAAAAAAAAAAAGATAAAAGTGCGTAGGGTCCCCCAGAAAACCCATAACAGACCCTTCAGGTCTGGTAAAAAAATTTATGGGGACTTCACAAAAAAAAAAAAAATGAAAACAAATTCAAAATAGATGATGATGATACCTGACCCTTAATCCCAACATTCAGCATGGCTAGGAAGGGGGTGGGGGATAGAATAAGTGTGCCTGGTGTAATGTTCGGGTGATTAAGCACAATTGGTAGATGCACGTTTTAGTCTACATCAGGCAGGCGTTTTATGGTTAAGGGCCTGGTAGCCCACGTTTATTATAAGAAAACAAAATATTAGTTCATCCAGTAATCCCACGCAGGGGTTTAAATTCATTCAGCACACAAATTAACATACCAAACCACCTGGCTCTCAATTGTCAACAGTTCCTCTGCTTGCTCCCAACAGGTTTGTCAACTCTTTCCAGCCCCCTGGACTCACCGACTTCCTTAGTCTTCCTGACTCTCAAGGTTGTCAGCCTTTCCCAGTCCCTTACACGGACTACAGTCTCCCACAGGGCAAACCACTCTTCAACCAGCAGCAAGCTGCTCACACTCCTCCACACCCATCTACAACTTCCTGTCTTGCTTTTTAAAGACACTGCCTTAACAGGTGGGTTAATCAATTGTATTCCCTTAAAGAGAGCACAACCCAAACAGAGGGGAAATATAGCGTCCTTCCAGGACCCAGCCACGGCGTCCATTACATATCCCCCCCCTGTGTTTCGATCCGGAGGGAGGAACACCAGCACCCATCATGATGGTTGGGACACCTCTGTGCTGGCTGTCAGCCACGTAGGCCCAACCTTTTTTCCGGGTGCGCTTCCAGGAACATTCCCCCCTGGATCTTAACAGGTTCCTATATTGTCCTATACTCAGCCTTCCTCTTCTTTTGGGGTCCCTGGGCTTATTCACTTTTCTTGGGGGAACTCTGCCTTCCTTGAGCCCTCCTTTCAACTTACAAATACCCATTTTACCCTTCACCATCTGTATTTCAGGTTCAAAACAGTTTCTCTTGTTACCCATGGCAACCAAATCATTGTTTGCAGAACGAACTCTTAACAGATCACAGCTTTCCGTATCATCAGTGCTTTCCAAATCAGTGTTTGTTAGAAGAAGACCCGAGGAGGGGCTACATCCGACGGAACCATAGCACAGCTCCACCTCACCCGTTGTCCAACACTCCATGGGTACCTGTTCTAACAAACTACCCTGACCCAAGCATAAACCATTTTTTCCAGGTGTACACATTACATTGTTACGGCAACCAACATTAACACTTTCTCCGGGCACCTTAACTTGTACCCCTGGGCCAGTGACAGAAAGCATCTCTGCTACTGCTGAGTCCATTCTGGGCCGTTCCTTCTCATGAGGCCTAGCGGGTAAGGCAGTGTCTGCGCCCTCTACTGACAACTGCTCCGCCGCACCTCGGACCACACCAGCAGAGATTTTTCTAGTCACCGCCCCAGGCGGAGAGACCTCTGATATCTCAAGCAGTTCTCTCGCGTGCCTTCCATACCAATCAATAACTAGAAGTACGCTCACAGAGAATCTGGAGATCCTGTGCCAAATGGGTAACCATTGGTCCCACCAATTCCACTGTTGGTCATGGTTTCCCAGCACTGCCTGTACCACCTGGCTCCACCCATTGGTGCTACGCAGCACCACCTGGTCCAACTGCGGTGGAGATACCCAAGTATACAGCAAGTTCATTTTTACCAACTCTAGCATTTCCAGTAAGGTTTCGGTCATCTCTAAACATCCCATGTCTAAACACCAGAACTTTCTAGGGTCTTTTACCCTGTCCAAGACATGGAGGGGCTCAGCGACTGTAGGTTGAGAGGGTGAGACATTTGACACCCCCCTGTCTGGCATAGCAGTTGTGTCCACACCCTTGTTATTTAAGCTAGCCTTACCCAGCATGGCTAGCAATTGTTTGGCCCAGCTGTCCCAGTCCATTGTGGTTCCACCATGGGTGTTCCACAGCGTTGCATCACCTGCTGTAGAAAGCCGCACAGAAACCTGGGATTCATTAGCTTTAACTGCACATTCCTCACTTCTATATACATCATTTTGTGACACCATACTTTTATCAACGTTGCATTGGGGTGATGCTTCACCTAAAGCTTGGTGCAGCACACCATTTTGAACACCTTTTTCTGGTGGCACTACAGACACATTCAGCTTTGTACCCTCAACTTTTGCAGGCTGAATTAACCCCTTGCCCACTGGGCTACACGTAGGGTTGTGGGGCTGCGCCCACACTCTCTCACTGTGTGGCTCAGTCGTAACATTACAGGAAACACATTTTTCAGCATTATAATCACCAATCACATCACATTGGCCAACACTATTGTCAGCATGACCATCAATATTCTCATTATGTGTTGACATAGCTACTGCTTTTGTGGGTTGTCTATGAGCCACCATAACCTCTGAGCAACTCTTCACAGCACCCGCTCTCGGTAAAGGGGCACTTTTGCCTATTTGGGCAGCTCCATAGCTGACCTGGGAAACTCTCTGCTCCAACACTGCAAGCTCCTTGGAAGTTTCCCTGGGCAACCCTGCAGCAGCTGTCACTAGGGAACATGGTACCAGCACTGTTTTGGTCACCCCTAGCTCAATTTTCCCAGCCATCTGCTGGATCATAGCAGGCATATACAGAGTCCCCATGTCCTTTTCAGTCTTTAGCCCTGCGTCTAGTTGGGCTTTACGCTGCGCCTCCCCACTGCTCTGGGTAGCACAATGCAGAAAGTCTATGTCCATTTGTACTGCGGATCTCCCCACTGGACATACTCCCACTTCACTGGGTTCAGCATCATAAACTGAAACAGTCTTACCAGTTCCTGCAGCTGATGTCATAGCCTTCACTTGAGTGCGTTGTTCCACTGGTGTGGTGTCTCCATAGGCTGACTCCCCCATGTGGCCATGGAGCAAAACTGCAGCCTTTCTGGACCCACTGACGCCCCCTGTAGGTAACACAAGATCCTTGTTGCTAGGGGTAACTGCAGACTTGCGCTCCAAAGCTGGTTGGCTATAACTCATGCAGGATTCAAGCTGATGTACTCTCCTTTCGGGACTGACCCCTTTGCCTAAGCGGCCATGACAGAAAACCTTACGTTTCTCTGGATTTCCAATTCCTAGGACTTCCGGCGACACTTCTCCCATCCTGGAGCATTGCTGGCGGCCCATGATACGACGGAACTCTCCTCTAAGAAGGATTTCCTCTTTAAACTTGCGATAGTCATCCTGGTCCCCATCCATCAAATGGTAAACCGACCGGAACTCTATCCGCAATAAGGTTTGCAGCAGTTTTGGCCACCGGTCCCTAGGCCATTTTCTCTTTACAGCAACTTTTTCAAATCTTACAAGGAAGTCTCCCACCTAGGGTGCCCACGTGTCCCGGATTGCCCGGGATTGTCCCTGATTTCACACTTTTGTCCCGTGTCCCGGGCACCTTCATTCCGGGACAATACAGTGTCCCGGAATGAAACAAAACACAGTCTGCTCCGCTGAGTCCGCTCCCTCTCTCTGTCTGCCGCCGCGCCGCCGCCACACACAGTCAGTATCAGTGTCACACTACACAGCGCACAGGAGAATGACTCATGCTGGCAGTCTGGTTGCTAGGCTAGGGGCCGCCCCGCATCTAGCAACCAGTGACATCAGCCTGAGGGGCGGGCTGAGAAGGAGCTGGTGGCACTGGCAGTGAGTGTGGGCAATGCAAACCCCCCGCAGGCCCCACACAGTAACGTACCGGTCCCCAGCCCAGCCAGAGTGACGCCACTGACGACACAGGGCGCCACTGACGACACAGGGCGCCACTGACGTCTGGTCTCCAGACTCCAGGGCAGGCCAGTCAGCAGCTTCAGTCTCGTGTGTGTCCTACTCCTCTCACTGCCTGTGCTCTCACTGAGATTCCTCCTCAGATTCCTCCTCCAGAGCCCAGGCTCCTCCCGCCCACGAGGTCCTGCAGTTAAAATACAGACACTGACAAACTTCCAGGAGTCCAGGTTAGTGTACAATTCTGCTGCTGTCCCCCTCCCCCTCCATTCTGCTGCTGACTGTCCCCCTCCATTCTTTCTGCTGCTGTCCCTCTCCATTCTTCCTCTGTGTCCCCCTCTTTTCTGTTGCTGTCCCCCTCCCTGCTTCCTCCGTGTCCCCCTCCGTTCTTCCTCTGTGTCCCCCTCCGTTGTTTCTCTGTGTCCCCCTCCGTTGTTTCTCAGTGTCCCCCTCCGTTGTTTCTCAGTGTCCCCCTCCGTTGTTTCTCAGTGTCCCCCTCCGTTGTTTCTCAGTGTCCCCCTCCGTTGTTTCTCAGTGTCCCCCTCCGTTGTTTCTCAGTGTCCCCCTCCGTTGTTTCTCAGTGTCCCCCTCCGTTGTTTCTCAGTGTCCCCCTCCGTTGTTTCTCAGTGTCCCCCTCCGTTGTTTCTCAGTGTCCCCCTCCGTTGTTTCTCAGTGTCCCCCTCCGTTGTTTCTCAGTGTCCCCCTCCGTTGTTTCTCAGTGTCCCCCTCCGTTGTTTCTCAGTGTCCCCCTCCGTTGTTTCTCAGTGTCCCCCTCCGTTGTTTCTCAGTGTCCCCCTCCGTTGTTTCTCAGTGTCCCCCTCCGTTGTTTCTCTGTGTCCCCCTCCGTTGTTTCTCAGTGTCCCCCTCCGTTGTTTCTCAGTGTCCCCCTCCGTTGTTTCTCAGTGTCCCCCTCCGTTGTTTCTCAGTGTCCCCCTCCGTTGTTTCTCAGTGTCCCCCTCCGTTGTTTCTCAGTGTCCCCCTCCGTTGTTTCTCAGTGTCCCCCTCCGTTGTTTCTCAGTGTCCCCCTCCGTTGTTTCTCAGTGTCCCCCTCCGTTGTTTCTCAGTGTCCCCCTCCGTTGTTTCTCAGTGTCCCCCTCCGTTCTGCTGCCGTCCCCCCCCCCCGTTCTTCCTCCGTCTCCCCCCCCGATCTTCCTCCATGTCCCCCTCTGTTTTTCCTCCGTGTCCCCCTCTGTTCTGCTGCTGTTCCCCTCCATTCTTCTTCTGTGTCCCCCTCTGTTCTGCTGCTGTTCCCCTCCATTCTTCCTCCGTGTCCCCCTCCGTTCTTCCTCCGTGTCCCCCTCTGTTCTGCTGCTGTTCCCCTCCATTCTTCCTTCCTGTCCCCCTCCGTTCTTCCTCCGTGTCCCCCTCCGTTCTGCCTACGTGTCCCCCTATGTTCTGCTGCTGTTCCCCTCTGTTCTGCTGCTGTCCCCCTCCGTTCTTCCTCCGTGTCCCCCTCTGTTCTTTCTCCATGTCCCCCTCTGTTCTTCCTCTGTGTCCCCCTCTATTCTTCCTCTGTGTCCCCCTCTATTCTTCCTCTGTGTCCCCCTCTATTCTTCCTCTGTGTCCCCCTCTATTCTTCCTCTGTGTCCCCCTCTATTCTTCCTCTGTGTCCCCCTCTATTCTTCCTCTGTGTCCCCCTCTATTCTTCCTCCGTGTCCCCCTCTATTCTTCCTCCGTGTCCCCCTCTATTCTTCCTCCATGTCCCCCTCTATTCTTCCTCCATGTCCCCCTCTGTTCTGCTGCTGTTCCCCTCTGTTCTGCTGCTGTCCCCCTCCGTGTCCCCCTCCATTCTTCCTCCGTGTCCCCCTCTGTACTTCCTCCATGTCCCCCTCTGTTCTGCTGCTGTTCCCCTCTGTTCTGCTGCTGTCCCCCTCTGTTCTTCCTCCGTGTCCCCCTATGTTCTGCTGGTGTCCCCCTCCGTTCTTCCTTGTCCCCCTCTGTTCTTCTGTGCCCCCATACTTTATTTTTTCCTTATTTAAAAACTCTTACAGAAAACATCTAACATAAATAAAATGTATTTTTAATCCCCACCAGACAGAGCCAGACTTACTGCTGGTAAGGATACAGCCTGTGCCCAGTCAGTGCCAGTCCTGGGGCCGCCGCCGACTACTCCCGCAGCCGTTGCAGTGCATTGCCAGCAGCGCCGAGGTCCGTGAGTTTGCCTCCCGCCAGACATTGACAAACTTCCAGGTTAGTGATACACTTTGTTACAGTGAGCATACTCCCCCTCCATTATGCTGCTGTCCCCCACTATCTCTCCGTTCTGCTGCTGTCCTCCTCCAGTTTTCCTCTGTGTCCCCCTCCATTCTTCTGCTGTCCCCCTCCAGTTTTCCTCCGTGGCCCCCTCCGTTCTGCTGCTGTCTCCCTCCAGTTTTCCTCCCTGTCCCCCTCTGTTCTGCTACTGCCTCCCCTCCAGTGTTCCTCCATGTCCCCCTCCGTTCTGCTGCTGTCCCCCTCCGTTCGGCTGCCCCCTCCACTCTTCCTCCACTTTCAGTGTCACTTACAACTCCTCCTCTGTTCCTCTTTCTGTTGGGGTACCCCAAGGCTCCGTCCTTGGGCCTCTCCTATTCTCTCTTTATACCTCTTCCCTGTGTCAGTTGATAACCTCATATGGCTTCCAATACCACCTATATGCCGATGACACACAGATCTCTCTCCCCTCTTCAACTAACCTCCTCGATCTCCTCATGGATCTTAAACTTACTGAATGACATATTGGTATGGATGTCACAGTCACACCACTTCCTCAAACTCAGTCTTACTAAAACGGAGCTAATTACATTTCCTCTTTCCCAGTCCCCCCCCCCCCCCATGATTTTATCAACAGCACAACCATTAGTCCCTCCACACATGCCAGGGTGCTGGGTGTCATCCTTGACTCTGACCTCTCCTTCAGCCCCCACATCAGTGTTGCCAACCGTCAGTATTTAGTGGCAGCCAATAAAAAACAGACAATTTTCTCCTGCAAGTAAATGTAAAAAAAATGCCAGAAAAAGTAAAAGGTTGCCAGTAAAAAATATGGCTGTGACGCTCGGCTTGGTTCAGAGCCGGTTGAGACCATCTGAGTGCCTTCTACAGTGTGATCGGGCAGCTCAGGCGGTGCAATGGAGCCAAGCAGAGCAGCCAAAGCCTTGTGATGCAGTGAACTTGCCAGAGTAAGTGATGTACAAAGTACACCGTTGTCACTAAGTGACTTAGTTAAAGCAGGTGTACATTGCATACCTGTCTAAACTGGTTACCACTGTTTGCTTTTTTTTCCCCAAAAAATTGGCAAAAAAGGTATCAAAAACCATCTTTTTTGGGCGGGTGCGGGGGGGGGGGGGTTGTCCCTGAATGGCAGTTTGGAAATGTGGTCACCCTACTCCCACCTCCTCTGTAGGCAGCATGGGTTGCACATAGTCAGAGGCCAAGATGTCAGCCCCTTACAGTGCACCCCACTCTTTGCGATTCCGCTGGAACCATTCATTCGCTGTCTCACATTTCACTGGCCCCTTTTGGCTGGCCCTACAAGGTGGAGACATCTTCCCAGGCCATGCTGAGCTCACATCCTCTTTAACTTGATAAAACATGAACTTCTTGCTTTTTGACTGCCTCATCCTTGCAATCACATGCACACAGCAGCTTGTAACAGTTCTCAGCAAAGAAGGAGAAAAAAAAAAATCTGATGTTTGATTCTTCCTTCACAGGTACACAACCCGCATTCAACACAGTCCATCAAATAAACGTATCCGCAATGCTGTTCGCCTGGCTGCCACACACAGCTAGCAGCAGTTCCTGATGCGACTCACTGTGGAGCAAGGACCCGGATTCCACCGTCTACATGCCCGCATTCGAGCACCACTTGTAATGTTCGGGTGATTAAGCACAATTGGTAGATGCACGTTTTAGTCTACATCAGGCAGGCGTTTTATGGTTAAGGGCCTGGTAGCCCACGTTTATTATAAGAAAACAAAATATTAGTTCATCCAGTAATCCCACGCAGGGGTTTAAATTCATTCAGCACACAAATGAACATACCAAGCCACCTGGCTCTCAATTGTCAACAGTTCCTCTGCTTGCTCCCAACAGGTTTGTCAACTCTTTCCAGCCCCCTGGACTCACCGACTTCCTTAGTCTTCCTGACTCTCAAGGTTGTCAGCCTTTCCCAGTCCCTTACACGGACTACAGTCTCCCACAGGGCAAACCACTCTTCAACCAGCAGCAAGCTGCTCACACTCCTCCACACCCATCTACAACTTCCTGTCTTGCTTTTTAAAGACACTGCCTTAACAGGTGGGTTAATCAATTGTATTCCCTTAAAGAGAGCACAACCCAAACAGAGGGGAAATATAGCGTCCTTCCAGGACCCAGCCACGGCGTCCATTACACTGGCCAAATACATACTAGGCCACACGCACCCAACATGGGGTGGTCAAAGACCTCATCCCCACGACCCTTGTCTGGCAGTTGTGGGGAGATTTATCTGAAAGCCCCCTTTAATGTAAAGGGCGCCCCACAGATACCACCCTCACCTTACATGAATGAGCATTGGGTACTCATGCACAAGAAAACTCAAATAATCCACAAATAAAGACATCCCAAAACTGCCCCTTGTAAATCCATTGTCAGTCATGATGCTTGAAGCCAGGGCAGAAACTACTAGGGGGAGGGGGCAGGGGGTATGTGTCCTGGGTGCCACACTGAGAGGTGTGCCACTGACATGCAGATTCTCCACCATTTGACAGGTTCCTGCTGTCTCTGCTCCCTAACAATCTCTCCCCTCCGATGTAGTTCAGATCATCTATTCTCCTTTCTTTGGTCTCTTCTTTCTCTCCTCCCTGCCACACCCATTCCCTGATTTCCTCTCCTTCCCAGCCATTAACAGTTCCACCTATGCAACTCCTTTCTCTGAAATCAGGGCCGCAGCTCTATTTTCCAGCTCTCCACGCCAGCAGAAGCTGCTTTCCTCAGTTCTCTGGGAGGCTTTAATGAAGCTTGTCCGGGTGCGTCTGATGTACTGTAAGGGAGGGAGGCCCCGATGATATCACTAGCACAGGGCACCTGCAGAATCCCCCCGCCGGCTGCCGACAGTCACCCCAATGTAACAGAGCCGAGGCAGCTTTCCGCAGGCTCCAGTTTTGTCTTATGACAGACCACCACGTGGAGGAGCCTGGGAGGAATATCTCTCGCCCTGCATGGAGCCGCACTGTATCTGAGGTCTATGTTGGGAAGGGAGGGAAACAGAAGGATTTATGGTTGCATTTGTACATTTAGGGGGATGGGGGGGGGGTGGTAATGTGCTGGTAGGAGAAGAGGTTTTATACTGGGAGGGGGGATGTGGGGGCTTGGTCTAAAATGTCAAGGATGGCAAGAATGGCAATTTGGTTTAAAGTGAGATATGCAGTCCTGAGCTCTACCTTCTGTACATAGCACATGCCTTAACTCTGCACTCTCTGAACACTGCGCATTCCCGATCACCGCACTCTGTACACTGCGCATTCCTGATCACCACACTATGTACACATGCGCATTCCTGATCACTCCACTTTGTGCACTGCGCATTCCTGTTTACCGTTTTAATAATTCATAATTTTATTTATTCAATCAATTTATGTTACAAAAAGGGAAATATACTGGAGCCCTTGGGTTGTCTGGTAGGAGGAAGGGATGACTGTCACCATCGAAAGAAAGCTTGAAACCACTGAAAAGGCACAAAAAAGACATAAGGAATGGGAGACCACAAAAAAACCAAGCAGTACAGGAGACCCAAAGAATTTCTAGGAAGGACTTTAAGCCCCACCAAGACAATACAGAGGATGTGGATGGGTTCTTTCAGGATTTTGAACATCAATGTGAACTGGGGGTCCCACCTGCAGCCTGGAACTGGCATTTTTAGTATGACTGCTGGGGGGGGGGGGGGTGCTGAGGCTTATCGAATGATGGACCCTCTAAAGAAACGTAGCTATGAGGACCTAGAACAGGCAGTACTGGACTATTATGCTTTATCGCCAGAGGCGTACTGGGCCCAGTTCTGGACTACTCCTCAGGTTCCCGAGACCTCCTTCAAAATGTTTGCGCACAAGCTGTCCATAGCATGCCACCGATGGCTGGAAGGGGAGAAGGCCACCTCCCCTGAGGGGATCTTACAGGCTGTCCTGAAAGAACAATTCTTTTTCAAGTGCCCCCTGAGCTCCGAATGTGGGTGCGGAAGCGAAAACCTTCCACCCTAGAGGAAGCTGCAGCCTTAGCAGATGAGGCCCTCTTGATCAACACACAATGGCGGAAGCCCCCCGCCGAGGCACCCCCGAGTTCCCAGGGTATCCAGCCCCACCTCTGGGCCCTACATGCCTCCCCATCATCAGATGAACCACCAGGCAGCACCAACCTATGGGTTGTGAACAAATGGGCCAACTTGCTGGGGTCGCAGCGGACCATCTCAAGGTTGCCCAAACCCTCCAAAAGACATGGTATGACCGCAAAGCTCGAAACCTTGAGTTTGCCAAGAGTCAACAGGCCCTTATGATAGTCCCAGATGCCCAAAACAAATTACAATCTACACAGGAGGGACCCTTTCGAATCATCAAGATGTTAAATGAGACCAACTATGTTCTCACGCTAGATGATCAGGGGAGGCGGCAAAAGACCGCGCACATCAATATGATCAAGGAATACCATGACAGGAACCTTCCGTCCTGGCGGTCTGCCCCGTACCCTCTGAAGAAGATGACAAAGTCGTGCTTGATCTACTGGAGGTAGTACGCCACTCAGCTGATGTACACCAGGTACCCTTGGGCCCCCAGCTCAGCCCATGAAGACCGTTGTGCACCACCGCTGTCTCATCTTTTCCACTCTGCCTGGAAGGATGACCCTCACTACTCATCATGTGGAAACCATGCAAACTCGGCCCATCCAACAAGCCCCTCACTGAGTTCCAGAAGCCATCCAAAACATCATAAAACATGAGCTGAATGAAATGTTGGACTTGGGAATTATCCAACCCTCCCAGAGCCCCTGTGGCACCGCCCTAGACCTAATTACAGGGGCCAACCTCACTATCCGGCCTGATAAGTGCCAGATGGGAATGGCCGAAGTCCAATACTTGGGACAGCGGGTGGGGGGAGGCAGACTGCGCCCCAAACCAGCTAAAATCACTGGCCCGCTCCTCAGAATAAAAAGCAGGTTATGGCCTTTTTTGGCACTGCTAACTATTATCGCACATTTTTATCCATTTCAGCACAATTTCCAAGCCACTGATGGACCTAACCAAGAACACTATGTCCAGGGTGGTGAGGTGGACCCCAACCTGCCAGACCACCTTTGACCAGCTAAAAGAGGGCCTCTCCGTGACCCCATCCTGGCAGCTCCAAACTACAAGCGAAGGTTCATTGTACAGACGGATGCTTCCACAGATGGGCTGGGGGCTGTCCTCAGCCAGGTAAATGAGGAGGAAGAGGAGCACCTGGTGGTCTTCCTTAGCAAAAAGTTGCTGGACAGGAAGGTCGCCTATGCCACCATCGAAAAGGAGTGCCTGGCTATACTATGGGCCTTAAAAAAACTGTAACCCTATTTGTATGGCAGGGAGTTCACCATTCTCACAGACCACAACCCCCTCATCTGTCTGAATCGGGTCTCAGGGGATAACAGCTGCCTGCTAAGGTGGAGTTTGGCCTTACAATTGTACAACTTAATTATTCAGTACCAAAGGGGGAGCCAACACCAAAATGCAGATGGGCTCTCCCATCAACAAGATTCCCAGTAAAGCCCAGCAATCCACAAGTGCATCTAGGGTAGCCTGTTGGGTTTCCTCTTTTGGCAATCGTAAAGTAGAGTGGGAAAGGGTTGTCACGGGGAACCTACTTCCCCTGATTGCCCTACTGTTCCCCGGCACTAGCCCTACAAGTGTTTGCGCCAAGTATCACTGTGACGGGAGTCACTTTGGGTGTGGTTGTATTCCATTGTCGTGTTGTGTCTGTCGGCCTTGGGAGAAAAGTATATTATGGGATGTATGTCTATGTGGAGGGGAAATTCCTCCAGCAGCCCCTCCTTGCTGATAAGGCTTTTTACTGATGAGAAGTTTGTATACACCTGACGTGTGTGTCCATTGTTCTTGTACAGTTTACCCCGCCCTGAATCCAAGGGAGGGGGGGAGTGTCCCTGAGTTGTATATCTGTTGTTACATGTTTTTGAATAAAGAGTCTGATGTTTTTCACCCTACACTGAGTTACGGCTAGAGGGTGGGCTAAAGGGTCTTGGATCATGTGGTACAGTAACAGGACAGAGGAAGTATTTACCGCGGACATAGTCCTGTTGAGGATGGAGGTCCGTTACACATACAAGTACACAAAAAAATTAAATAGAAAAACATTTAAAAACATTGAACCTTTTGATTATGAGTAATCATACAGATAATATTATAGGAGGTTATATTTTGTGACATACAGTATTAATCACAACATGTTTCGCCAACTTGTAGACTCCATCAGGAGATGTATATTACCACACCTACATAAGTAGATCAAATATATGAATGTACATGTATATTTATAAATATGAATACACAATCCAATAATACACACATACACTATCCAAAAAATACACCTCAAGAATATTATTGAATGATTGGTGTAGGGAATCTTACCAGTCCAATATATCTGATAATTCATCCATTCAAAGAGATGAGAAATATGAAACATCAAAATACTTTTTGGTTCGATTCAGTGGGGGGAAAAAACAGGAGGTTTATGCCTCCCGGGGAGTTGAATGATGCGTTATGTGGCTGGCCACAGGAGGAGCCTTATTGGGTAGGAACTTATTGGTTAGCTAGAGAACCCTAAACAAATAAAGACAAGCAGGTTACCTATAAGTTCTTGGGTTATGAGGTCAGTGGTGACCTTTGATAGTATATATATATGTATATGACAAAAAATCATACGTAAATAATAAATGTCAAGGATGTCAAAAGTACCCTTATATAGGCCATTGCCAAAATAGAATAAATCATAACTTACAGTACAGTTTTGATAAAGGGTAAATTGGCAAGTTCATTAGGTAAATATACTGCCAGATGGGTTACCTTAAAAACATGATTAGCAGATGTAGATACTTGGGGGGTTATTACGAAAGGCAAATCCACTTTGCACTGCAAGTGCTCTTGAAAGTGCACTGAAAGTGCACTTGGAAGTGCGGTCGCTGTAAATTTGAGGGGTAGATCTGAAATGAAGGGAAGCTCTGCTGATTTTATCATCCAATCATGTGCAAGCTAAAATGTTGTTGTTTTTTCTCCTTGCATGCCCCCCTTGGATCTACAGTGACTGCACTTCCATGTGCACTTGCAGTGCAAAGTAGATTTGCCTTTCGTAAATAACCCCCATGGTGTGTTTCCCCAGAGCCATCCAGGAGACAAATCCCTAAGGGACATTTATTTGGAGGACATAAAGCAAAGACTATTAGGTACAGTGGATATAAAAAGTCTACACGCTACTGTTAAAATGTCAGGTTTCTGTGATGTAAAAAGATGAGACAACTATAAATCATTTCAGATTTTTTTACACCTTTAAATGTGACCTATACACTGTACAACTCAGTTGAACAACAAGCTAAAATCTTTTAGGTGGAGGGAAGCAAAAAAAATAATAATATTGCTGCATAAGTGTTCACACCCTTAAACTAATACTTTGTTAAAGCGGAGGTCCACCCTAAAGTGGAGCTTCCGCTCATTGGAACCCTCCCCCCCTCCGGTGCCACAATTGGCACCTTTCAGGGGGGAGGGGGGTGCAGGTGCCTGTATAGTACAGGTATCTGCACCCACTTCCGGCGTAGATTCTGCAGAAGGTACGCCCCTTTCCGCATAATCTACGCCCCTTTCCGAAGGTCCCCCGCTGCCTGCTGGGAAACACACGGATCCCAGAGACAGCGGGGACCATCCTTATTGTACAGCGCGACTCGCGCATGCGCAGTAGGGAACCGGGAAATGAAGCCGCAAGGCTCCACTTCCTGATTCCCATACCCAAGATGGCGGCGGCAGCACCCGAGAGACGATCGAGAGATCGGCTTCGGGTGCCGACATCGCGGGCGCGCTGGGCGGGTAAGTGTCATTATTTTAAAAGTCAGCAGCTGCAGTATTTGTAGCTGCTGGCTTTTAAAAAAAAAAAAAAACGGCGGACTCCCGCTTTAAAGCACCTTTTGATTTTCTTTTACAGCAGTCTTTTTGGGTATGAGTCTATCAGCATGGCACATCTTGACTTACCACTGTTCGCCCACTCTTCTTTGCAAAAACACTCCAAATCTGTCAGATCACAGCCCTCTTCAGATCACCCCACAGATTTTCAATAGGATTCAGGTCTGGTCTGGCTGGGCCATTCCAAAACTTTAATCTTCTTCTGGTGAAGCCATTCCTTTGTTGATTTGGATGCATGCTTTGGGTCATTGTTATGCTGAAAGATGAAGTTCCTCTTCATGTTCAGCTTCTAAAGGCCCATACACACGATCAGACTTTTTGACAACAAACATGCAAATTAGCTGTTTTGGAGCAACATCCGACTGTGTGTACGCTCCATCGGACAAACTTTTTTGGTTTTCATCAGACTTTTGTTGGCTGTGCGAACGGACAAACTTTCTGGCAACAAAAGTCTGATGGAGCAAAGTCTGATCGTGTGTACAGAAAACCATAGGGCTTTTGTACAAAGTACAAACAGGCATGCTCAGAACCAATGCAAAAGATCAGACAACAATACAGAAGTTGACCAAAGGTGGCGGTAAAGAGCAGAAAAACCACGTGATTTGGTGAAAGTTGGCTGAAAAAGTCCTGCTGTGTGTATGCAATACAAGTTCAGGGCCGACGCCCTTTGTACAAAAATCCAAGGGAAAGTTTGTACAAAGTCCTATAGTGTGTATGAGGCTTTAGCAGAAACCTGAAGGTTTTGTGCCAAAATTGACTGGTGTTTGGAACTGTTCATAATTCCCTCTACCCTGACTAAGGCCCCTGTCTCAGCTGAAAAAAAACACGCCCCAAAAATGATGCGGCCACCATCATGCTTTACTGTGGGTATGGTGTTCTTTTGGTGATGTGCATTGTTGTTTTTGTGCCAAACATTACTTTTGAATTTATGGCCAAAAAATTCAACCTTGGTTTCATCAGACCAGAACATGCTTTTGGGAGACGTCAGATGTGTTTTTACAAAATTTAGCCAAGCTTGGATGTTTTTTTTGGTAAGAAAGGCCTTCTGTCTTGCAACTCTACCCCAGGCATATGACGAATACGAGAGATTGTTGTCACATGTACCACACAGCCAGCACTTGCCAGATATTCCTGCAGCTCCTTTATTGTTGCTGTAGGCCTCTTGGCAGACTCCCTGGCCAGTTTTCTTCTTGCCTTTTCATCAATTTTGGAGGGACGTCCAGTTCTTGGTAATGTCACTGTTGTGCTGTGTTCCATGGTATATCTAATCCCTTGGAAATTCTTTTGTACCCTTCTCCTGACTGATGCCTTTTAACAATGAGATCCCTCTGATGCTTTGGAAGCTCTCTGTGGACCATGGCTTTTGCTGTAGGATGCAACTAAGGCTGGATTCACACCTATACATTTTTAGTGCTTTTTGCATTTTGGAGATTTGCACTACAGTCCATTTAACATGGTTTCCTATGGAAAACGTTCTGTAGTGCAAATCTGCAAAATGCAAAAAGCACTAAAACTGCCATAGGTGTGAATCCAGCCTTAGAAGATGTCAGGAAAGACCTACTAGAACAGCTGAACTTTATTTGGGGTTAATCAGAGGCACTTTAAATGATGGCAGGTTTGTACTGACTCCTATTTAACGTTAGTTTGAATGTGATTGCTTAATTCTGAACATAGCTACATCCCCAGTTATAAGAGGGTGTGTACACTTATGCAACCACATTATTTTAGTTTTTAATTTTTCTTCCCCTATAAAAGATTTCAGATTGTTGTTCGATTGAGTTATACAGTTTATAGGTGACATTAAAAGGTGGAAAAAGTTCTGAAATTATTTATCTTTATCTCATTTTTTTTTTACATCACAGAAACCTGACATTTTAACAGGGGTGTGTAGACTTTTTATATCCACTGTATATGCCGCAGGGATGCAAGCCCCATGCCCATGCCAGCCGAAACATAAGTTGTGCAGCTTACATTAGTTTTACTCAGGTGGACAAACACAGCATGTGGGCTTAAAGCGTCCCCCGCCAGTCCGCTTTGGCCACTAGGGTCCGCCACTTAAATGCTCCTCTTACCACTCCCGACAAAGGACATTTTGGTGTGAAGCAGAAGCCAGTGACACCCCTCCCTGTGCTGACAGACCCTGGGATTCCCTCAGGCAGGCGCATGCGCGCACCGGTCCAGACGATATAGCTGCTGTATACAGTCACTTCCTCTAGATCATAGAGGCTCGTGGTTTACCATATTGTTGCAATAATAGGTTTGTATGAGGCAAAGGGCAAAAAAAAAAAACACCAAGTCTCTACACATATGCTAATAGAAGTTACCATTATGTAAGCACCTCATTCTACAGATCTGGGGAACAAAAATACTAATGCATCATTAGAACCTATGTTCTATTAAATTAGTGGTGAGTCAGAGGTGTTCAATACCAGGGTAAGGTCACGTTGAACAGGGCACCCCTAGGAGGACAGTCAACTAGCTCATCCCCAAAACAGAAAAGGGTGGAGAGAAAGATTGGTGTAGAGCGGTGGTGTAGATTGGGCATCTGTATGACTTAGGCCGCGTACACACGGGCAGACTGTCTGGCCAACTAAGTTCGTCAGACAATCCGACAGACAGTCCGTTCAAAATTTGCATGAACAGACTTGACCACACACGATGAGCAGACAGTCCGCTGAAAGCGTGCGTGATGACGTGTACAGCACGTACGACGGGACTAGAAAAACGACGTCCTATACACTGCAATGCAACCTTCGGCCGTGTAAATCCTTTCTGAGCATGCGCCATACTTAGTCCGTCCAACTTGCCTACACACGAGCGGACTGTCCGCTGAAACCAAGTTTGGACGGACAAAACCAAGTTTGAACGGACTGTCTTACGGAAATTCCGTAAGACTTTGTTCGTCAGATTGTCCGCTGAAAAAGTCCGCTGAAGCCCACACACGAGCGGATTGTCCGCTGAAACACGGTTCAGCGGACTAAGTTGGACAGACAATCCGCCCGTGTGTACGCGGCCTAACCGGAAACATCATCCCCAAAAAAAAAAAAAAAAAAAAACAGGAAAGGCAAAACATTTCTAGTCCACGAATAAGTTCTACTTGATATATGTTAACCTAATAATAATATAATTAATATAGGGAAGAAACAGATTATGTCAATTTGTGCCCAACACCAATCTTGCACATAAACAATGGATACGGACAATTACATCTTTATAAAAGAATCGCATGAACGCAATCCATTGGAGCACCTGTGGTGGGGATACAAACACATGTACCTTGAGATTTTATAAATAAGGTTTAAAACTCAAGGATTTATTCAGACCTGGGAATTTAATAGCTTGCAACGTGAAAATCTATTTGGTTTCTCGGTAACGGAGGAGGTAGTCAATGTCTCCACCCCTTTTTTTTGGATAGGTGCATGTTCCAACACAAAGAATTGGATTTCGTAGTTGTGATATAACCCAAAGTGACTACTAATGGTGGGTTGTAGTCCTTTCTTGGCAATTAGGGACATGTGATCTTTGATGCGCTGGAAAAACGCATGCTTTGTTTTACCTACATAAAACGCTCCACAGGTACATTGCATAAGGTATACAACCCCTACCATTTGACAGTTAGCAAAAAATTGTGGGGTATCCATGCGGCCGCTGGGTAGATTAAAGGCCATTGAATGTGTTACATAAGGACAAAATTTATACATGCTGCAGGGAAGGTATTTGTCCTTGAAGCAGCAGATTTACCCTAACTGATTTTGATCTTTTAAAAGTGATCTCAGGGCTCAAACCAACATATTTTGAGTCAAAACTGTTCTATCTGCCTGTAATAAATACCAATATTTGCCCAAAATCTTATCCCTTGTGCACTGTCAGATGTTGGCCAAAGAAGCGTGTAATAATTCTAGTGGTGGGAAGACTAAGTGCCCATTCACACTACCGCGACTTGTCAGGCGACTTAGTCGCCTGACAAGTCGCGCTCCGTTCTGTACTACGGAACCATTCTAATAGGAGCGACTCAAGTCGCGTCTGTGAGTCGTGCTGCAAGTTGTGTCGCCCCTGTGTGAACGGGCACTTACTCATGGTTTGCTTTTATGGATTAGTTGAGATCTGTCACTATTTTTTACATGATTATAAGCCTTATTAAGGTAAGTATGCCTGTAACCTCTCTGTAAGAAGCTTCATTGTAAAGCTTTTGCTTCTTTGTAAAAATGTGGGAGTTACGCCGTATTCTGAGATACTGACTGAAAGGGATGCTAGAAATTAACAAATTAAGGTGCACACTAGGAATGAGCTCAGGCGCGTTCAGGGCCCGCCAGGAAGTCGGCGCAGTGCTGCACTAATCACAGGCAATGAGACATTGCCCGATCTCTGCAGCCGCACATTGGGGCGATGTCTCACTGCCTGTGATTAGCTCAGCGCTGCGCCGACTTCCTGGCGGGCTCTGCACGTGTTCCATGCGAACACGCCTGAGCTCATCCCTACTAGTCACATGGAGAATAGTATTCCTTGCCAAGGGTTTAGTGTAAAGGGATGAACCTATTCTTCCAACGTCAAATAGTAAAAGAAATCCGGCAACACGAATGCTTCTTCTTGTAAAACTTTTATTCAAACACAACAAGCAGTGCTATATCTGAACAGTTATAGTCACCCGATGTTCCATGCAACTTATGAGTCTCATCATGACATATGAGAAGGAAGCTCTATTTTAAGTTAAAGCGGGAGTCCGCCGTTTTTTTTTTTAAAAAAGCCAGCAGCTACAAATACTGCAGCTGCTGACTTTTAAAATAATGACACTTACCCGCCCAGCGCGCCCGCGATGTCGGCACCCGAACCCGATCTCTCAATCGTCTCTCGGGTGCTGCTGCCGCCATCTTGGGTATGGGAATCAGGAAGTGGAGCCTTTCGGCTTCATTTCCCGGTTCCCTACTGCGCATGCGCGAGTCGCGCTGTGCAATAAGGATGGTCCCCGCTGTCTCTGGGATCCATGTGTTTCTCAGCAGGCAGAGGGGGACCTTCGGAAAGGGGCGTAGATTCTGAGGAAAGGGGCGTACCTTCTGCAGAATCTACGCCGGAAGTGGGTGCAGATACCTGTACTGTACAGGTACCTGCACCCCCCTCCCCCCTGAAAGGTGCCAATTGTGGCGCAGGGGGGGGGGGGGGTTTCCAATGAAGCGTTATGCTTAAAAAAAAAAAATAATTAAGTCAGCAGCTACAAATACTGCAGCTGCTGACTTTTAATAAGCGGACGCTTACCTGTCTCAGTGTCCAGTGATGCGGGGGAAGGAAGCCCCACTCATCTCCCCCTCCTCTTGGCGGCATCGGCATTTTCACTGTGGGCGCCCGGCTGTGGCTTCACACACTGCACCTGCGCAAGCCGTGCAATCATCTGGGACCTGTGACATGTCCCAGATGATTGCCAAGAGGGAGGGGGGAGAGGTGATCTCCCTTCTGGTGCACCAGGAGGAAGTGGGAGCTGGGACCCTCTAAAAAGAGGGTATCCACCCCCACCCCCCAAAAAAAATGACATGCCAGGGGATCACCTTCCCTTAAAGTTAACATTCTATTTTTGGGTGGAACTCCGCTTTAATGAAGAGATTGCATCTCTAAAAAAAAAATGTCTTCTCTGTCCCTCTGTGACCCTTTGAATCAGGACCTTCAGGCAAATATACAGAGTTTGGAATCACAAATTATGGAAACAAAAAGACTGGAGTTCCTACGTGATCTCAAAGATTGTGAGGATGGAACTGTCTATGTGCACCAAAATTTCCTTGTTCTATCCCAGTGATGGCGAACCTTGGCACTCCAGATGTGTTGGAACTACATTTCCCATGATGCTCAACTACACTGCAGAGTGCACGAGCATCATGGGAAATGTAGTTCCAAAACATCTGGGGTGCCAAGGTTCTCCATCACTGTTCTATCCTAATGAAAAGGACATCGGGCTCCACGGCAGAGAAAAGGGTTAACTTCAGTTCGCTGGAGACATCTGATACTCAATCAGAGTTTTCAGATACAGCTCAGTCAGGATTGTTGACTCCCTTCCATAGCTCAGTTGGTTCGGTTTTTTCCAAAAAGGATTCTCCTGCTAATCCTCCAAAAGACCTGCAGAGCAACAAACAGAATTCAAGAAAAAGAATAAAAGATCAAGACACGGGAGGACAAGCAGAAAAATTACCCCAGGAGAACCAAGAAACACAGAAAATAGGTACTGTTGATGTATTGAATTTATCATCTATAACATTGACTGACATCAAACTTTATTTGCTGTCAAAAGGTTTAATATTTTACTCCTGTTTGCCAATTTGATGTTTTGTCTACTATTTTAGACATTAATCTTTTTTTTAAGAATTTATTGTTGAAAAACCATTTTGTTCAGGGAGCTACGGAGTTTGATGTTTCACCTTCTGGGGTTCAATCTGATGACAGCTCTTGTTTTTGGTTTAATTGTCTAACTATGATCTCTACTTTTAGAAAGTTTACAATTTGAATGTGATAAGGGATCAGGGGTGGACTGACAACTCATGGGGCCCCCGGGCAATAGCAGATTATGGGGCCCCCAGGCAATCAGAGATTATAAGGCCACACAGTATACACACACACAGTATATAATCACACAGTATACACATACATGTATACACAGACATGCTTCTATTGGCTGAGAAGGTACTGGAGAGGCGGGGCAGCTATAATCTTGCGAATTTTTAGACCAAAAGGATGTCGGTAAGGGAAATTTCAGGCACAGATGTAAAAAAATAAAAAAAAGATAGATTTTTACATACTGTCCCTGGTTTAAATGAGGCTGGCAACCCTGATGGGGCCCCCGAGTGGCCAAATGGTCAGTCTGCCCCTGTAAGGGATCCTATGGGATGGAAAATAGTCTCATTTCCACCGGAGACAAGTATTTTTATCCCATTCTGGCTAGAAGTGAGGTGGTGGATACTATTCAACAGAGAGTTGAGAGGGAGTTGAACAAATTGAAAGAGCAGTCTGAAAGAAAGAAAGAGCCTAAAAAAGAAAAACAAATGCAGTCATCACACCTAAAAATTGGCAAGCTGCAATATAATAAATGTTTGTTTTTGCGTTTAAAGTGGTTGTAAACCCTTACAACACACTTTGACCTACAGGTAAGCCTAGATTAAGGCTTACCTGTAGGTCCAAGAAATATCTCCTAAACCTACACGGTTTATGAGATATTTGCCGAAACACAGGCACCGCTGTCTACGGCGCAGGCACACTGAGCGCGGCACCGGCGAATATGCTGCGCGCGCGTGACGTCATCGCGGCTTCGCCGAATGACAGCGGCGCAGCAGCGAGACCCACCGAGAAGATGGATGCCCCGGACTACAGGGGACAGCGGTGACATCACTGGCTCCTGTGTCAGGTAAGTGATACATAATGGACTGCTATGGGATGCATAGTAGTCCATTATGCTTTACCTTTGCAGGGAATGAAAGAGGAAGTAAACCCATCAGGGTTTACTTCCTCTTTAAGTGCCCTGTAATAATGGAGACAGAAGGACCTACTAGTAGGGGAAAAAAAGAGATGGCTGTGCGGTAGATCAGAAGGAATAGTATAAAGTAGTCTTCACTAATCAAAGCACCACGCCAGCTGTGTTGCCACTCATAACGGGTTGGGGAAACACCAGAGGAAACTCTAAAAAGAATAACAGAAAAAACAGAAAGAGGGCGCACCAGCCTTGTAGAAAAAAAAAAAAAGAAACTGCGGTAAGGTGTATAAAGACCAACTGATAAATATGACGTTTGATGGAAGCAGCAATTCTCCTATATAGCACCAATATAGTGACAGCATAAAAAGAAAAAATAGAATCTCACTAAACCAATAACTATAAACAAAAATAAACCATGAATATAACACACAAAAAAATGCAAACCATTCGCAATACAATGTGAATAGTAAACAATAGCGCTTGGCAGTGGCGTAACTAGAACCTTCAGGGCCCCGATGCAAGAAACCACGAAGGGCCCCCCTGAACCCCAGCCAGGGTCCTTCCCTCCGAGTCCGGCGGTGGAACTCCAGGGCGTGGTCACAGGTATGACCTTTGTGAGCCCTGTAGTTCCACCACTGGTATCAGTAGTTTTTTTTTTGTTTGTTTTTTTTAGGTGCCCCATTGGGGGACTCTCCCTAGGCAGGATGGGGTCCCCATCCCCAGAAGAGATGAGGTCCTTTCCTCCAGGGCAGATGAAGTTACTGCCCCCAGGAGAGAAGGGGTCCCTGTCCCCAGGGAAGGTGGGGGTCCCTGTCACCACATGAGAAGGGGTCCCTGTCCCCAGGGGGAGATGGAGGGGGTATGTAATGGTGTGTGGGGGATGGGGTCCTCTCACTCACCATGACCAAGCTG
Organism: Lithobates pipiens; assembly: GCF_037356315.1. NCBI lineage: Eukaryota > Metazoa > Chordata > Amphibia > Anura > Ranidae > Lithobates > Lithobates pipiens. Next base: position 207,684,540 of record NW_027507788.1, read on the forward strand.
TAGGCCGCGCACTCATCCATGTTGGCCTGGGCTCCATCCAGTGTGCTGGACGGGTGATCAGCATATCTCCCAGAAAGACCTTTCATCATCTGTGTATGACGGGGGAGGAGGGGGGCTGGCAGACAAGCCTGCAGTGTCCTCTGGGGGGCTCTCATAGGGCTGCACTGCATCTGTGTGCTTAACGTTTGTTTACCCGGGAGAAGTATGCAGTGCAGTGTGGGTCGGACTCAGGGGGGACGGAACTCTGGCTGGGGAGAACAGACATCGGATTGAGCGGCAATGCATGGAGCAGGAGAGGGGTAGTCTGAGGAGCTGGCCGAGGACACAGGTCATGCGGGGAATGCACAACTAAAGAGCAGCCAGTGCGATAGTCGAGCATGGAGCTCTGCTAGTCACCCTCCACCTCCAGCCACCCGTGTGCATGGTGCACTAGTAACCCTAGCTGCCTATGCTGCTGCCGGCCATATGTAGAGGGGGCTGCATGGGCCCCCTGCATCACAGGGCCCAGTTGCGGTCGCAACTGCTGCACCCCCTATAGTTACGCCCCTGGCGCTTGGTAAATAAACCCTGGGTTACACTCAAAAGTGCGTAAACCAGTCACAGCTCAATGTGAATAGCTCATATATGTGAGTGAATTAATAAATCATAAACTTTATGAAAAACATATATAAGAAATTATAATCATAAACAATGGTGAACAAAATTCAGTCCGTGCCTGGACCAAACAAACAGTCTGTGTATGAATGACTAAAAAGTGTCACATCCACCCGTGCCAAAATCAAGGATAAAGTCCATCCACCACCACTATGGAAAGAATCACTTCATACCAGATAGCCATGATCTCCCACTACAGAGGATCACTGAAGGCATGTAATATAGACTCAATTGTAGCTTCAGAGCGCATCAAAACCACTTGATTGCTTGCTAGCCCCCTCTTCAAATTGCCTCACTAGTGGGTACACATAGCATGTAAAGGACATAAAAGCTCTGATAGTGTAAGCCCTTGTACACACGGTCGGAGATTCCGACGGAATGTGTCCTATCAGACCTTTTTGTCTGATAATCCGACTGTGTGTGGCCTCCATCGGACTGTTTCCGTCGGAATATCCGACGGACCAAGTTTTCCAACTTGCCGGTAAAATTTTCCGACAAAATGCTCCGATCGGACATACTCCGATCATGTGTAGCCTACTCCGATGGACAAAGTGCCGCGCATGCTCAGATCAAATTCCTAGACCAAAGCTATTGGCTACTAGCCTGAACATAGTCCCGTCGTAACGTCATCACGTTATGTACAATCGGATTTTCCGACAATTTAGTCCGACCGTGTGTATGCAACATCACTTCCGGACCTCTTCCGGAATTAATCCGTCGGAATTACTCCGATGGATTTGGTTGTCGGAATCTCCGGCCGTGTGTACAAGGGCTTACACCTTCAGATTTATAAAAAATGTTAAGAACAAAATAACGCACTTACAAATGTGGTATCAGCTAGAAAGCCTAAAGTCCAATGTGTCGACCAATACACGTTCGGACAAACCCATCCTGCTGGATACGAATAGTGACTTGAGGTGACGTCAGCGTGTCGACTTGTTCTACCCTGCACGTTTCGTAATAGAATTACGTCATCCAGGGGCATGGGTGGCGCGCTGCGTCACCTCCCTTTATACCATGCCAGCCTGACCAAGCCTTGTTCACCGTCGGACCTGCGCAATGAAAAATGTGAAGTTATGCGAGACCCGAACCCTAATACGCTGGCAACCTGACCAAGCCTCATTGTGAACCTCATTGTGAACCTCATTGTGAACCTAGATCTCAATGTAAAAGGAGCTGTACAGCCAGGGTATGAACCTCTGCTAACACTAAAAATAAAAAGAAGTCCATACTACACCCAAAAATCCGTAAATAAGCTGCTTGCAATAAAAAATAAAATGTAAATATGTTATCTGTAGAACAATCTTAACGTATGACTAACAGAAGAAGTGGCAACTCGCCAGAAATAAATGCCGTCTCAGCCAAGAGAACAGCAAACACGCTTTGTGTAATCCCTCTGTGCTGTAATCATCAGAGTCCAGTATTTGGGTGTTTTAAACTTCTCCTCAGGATTCCGTGGTGCCACAATGTGCAAATTATCTTGAAGGCAAAAAAGACTTATAGTATGTGTGTACACGGCATTACAGTCTATCGCCATTTTGTCCTTGTGTGTGGCCAAGTGTTTATCCAAGGTTTTTTCTTTTCCACATTCCTACACTATATTGTCCATTACATAAGCCTGCACTATATACACTATATTGTACCTTACATATTCCTGCACTATATACACTATATTTTCCTGTACATCACTGGACTTTAAGTAGTTAAACCAAGAAAAAATACCACTGCCCCCACCACAGTTTTGACTGTGGTATACTATGTGCCCCCCTGTATATATTGTTCCTAGAGTCGCCACTGCGTACTGTCTATAATATAAATAAAGTAGAACAGCTAATGGACAGTGAGGGGGGGGGGTAGCTTGGGTGGCCATTAGGGTTGGCCATGTCTGGGCAGCATGGGAGAGACCTGTCATCCGCACTGCCCATCACCTCACTTCATAGTACGCAACATGGCTCAGCCTCAGGGCCACTGCATTGCTGAAAGACAGCCAATGGCTGAGCAGCAATGTCGGTTTCTCAAGTTCCAGCGCGACGTTAGCCCTCCCACTTCACTTGTTCGCTTGTTTTTGTGCGTGTTTGCAAAATTAAAGTGGGTCGGTCTGGATGAAGTCCAGGGCCAAATTTTTGTCCCAGTCCAGCCCTGAATGAGGGGCAAAAGGGGAAGCTACACCAGGCCCAATTATTGTTTTGGGGTCCAAAGTAACTGCCCCTTGAGCCTGTGCTACTCACAAATTGGGGGTCCCATTGGCACTGTGCTTTGTATTATTCCCGAATGCCCAGCGAGGAAGGAGCGGGCAGGGCCATGAGCCTCATGCCAGTCTGCTCTTATGCACGGGAAGCCATAGGGTAGGAGCTGATAGTGAGAAGGGTAGCTGGCAGTATTGAGAACGTGCAATTGGTGAGCAGAGTTTGGCTGGCCAAGACTAGGCATGTGCTTCTCCCCTATCCTGTTCCTAAACCCTGACCTTGCTGTGGCTATTTTTCTGTAAATAGAGAGCTAGGGCCACAGTGGTACTGGCACACATGCCATCTTCCACACAGGCATAGCGAAACACAACACTGCTTGATGGACTTCTTTTAGGCCTGGTTCATATTTGAATGGGCTGCTGTGCCTTCGTTTTGCACAGAGAAAAGATACAGGCAACATTTTAAAAACGCAGTGTCCTTGAAATTGACACTGCGTTTTCCCTGCTGTTCCCACACTCCTAAAATGCGCTGCATTTTTATATGCGTGGCCTAACCAAAGTTAAGTCCCATGATGGAAAGAGTGTTCTCCACAGTGGCCTTTAGTTCATGTCCGCCAACAGAAATTGTTGCACCAAGACGTCTTCAGCCCACTTCCCTCCGATCAGAGAAGACAAGGCTGACACTTTCACTTTTAAAGTATTGTAGCCCAGTTTCTATTCTTGAGCTGTCTGAAGGAAACATAACATTTCTGCAGGCTTTGGGATCAACAGATCAAAACTCTTTTAACCTGGCAAAGGACTTTTTCCATATTCGATAGAAAGTACTGTTTGTGGAGGATTTCTGCACTTATAGCTTAGTGTCCACAACCGACAGCGGAAGAGCCTCCGCTATCAGTTTTTTCCTTTAAATAAGAATGCAGTCCGGCACAGTGTCTGCAGATTGGAATGCTGCCAATGCTTCCTGGAGCAACAAAATTTCCTGCATGATAAGTGAGGAGCAGCTATCATTACTTGAGTTAATAGCGGAAACCAGGGCTTCCTTGTTCAGAACGGCACCACAATAATTGTTTTATATAGTTACATAGTTAGTAAGATTGAATAAAGACACCAGTCCATCCAGTTCAACCTGAGTGAGGTGCGTGTCTACAATTGTCCCTATCCCTGAACATTGCGTCTCATTAAGATGCTCATCTATTATATTATTATTTTATTAAGTGGTTGTAAACCCTCCCCCACAACTTTGTCCCATGTAAATCAGCATAAAAAACCCTAATGAACACTGCTTGTAGATATCTCGTTACTTGCTTAGTATTGTTGTAATCCTTGTTCTGTAGAATGAAGTCACTGAGCATGAACAGATGTCTTATCTATCTGTTATCAGGACTTCCTATGGGAAAACACTGAACTCTGCTAATCACTCAGAGCTTCCTCCTACACACCATGTGACCTCACATACAGTCTAAACTGCAGCCATTACTGCAGTCTTATCAGCTGAAGCTGATAGGTCTGACAAAGGGAAACATTAGACATTGGCACAAGTAAATACTGTGAAATAAACAAGTAAGCTATGAACAGGGAAGCAGGGTTGCCATAGAAATGTTGGATTGAGAAGGAGGCTTGGTTAACAGTACAGGAAGTGCTCAATGTAAGTGCAGAAATACACTCCACTGTGGACTCAGAAAACAATACTTAAATCGGTTCTCCACCCTGAAGTGGAAGTTCCGCTCATCTGATCCCTCCCCCCCCTCCGCTGCCACAATCGGCACCTTTCAGGGGGGAGGGGGGTGCAGTTACCTGGATAATCCAGGTATCTGCACCCACTTCTGGGACAAGACCCCCGCAGACCGCCACAGATGCCCCCCCCCCCCCCCCCGTTGTGTTCTGGGAAACACACAGTTCCCAGGACACAGCGTGGACCAGCAGAGACGCGCAGCGCGACTGGCGCATGCGCAGTAGGGAACCGGGCAAGGAAGCCGCAACACTTCACTTCTCGATTCCCTGACCGAGGATGGCGGCAGGAGCAGCAGAGAGAGACGAGCGATCACTTGTCATCTGCCGCCGACATCGCTGGACCCTGGGACAGGTAGGTGTGAATTTATTAAAAGTCAGCAGCTGCAATATTTGTAGCTGCTGGCTTTTAATATTTTTTTTAAAGGTGCAGAACCGCTTTAAGATGGCGCTGCCTAACCCCTGGAAACAAGTTTTTTTAAAGTTTCTTTAACCACTTCCCAACCAGCGCACGACGATGTACGTCGACAGAATGGCACGGGCAGGCATATTGGCGTATATGTACGTCCAATATTCAATGCCGCCCTGCCATCGGGAGCGCCCCGCCGGCAGCGCACTCCCGCGCTGGTCGGGACCCCCGTGAGTCCGGTCGCGGGACCCACGGACTCGATCGCTGCGGGCATCCGTGTAAACAGCATTTCTCCATTCTGCCTAGCAACTAGTGACGCTGATCTCTGCTCCATGTGATTGGAGCAGAGATCAGTGTTCACTAAATGAAAGCCCAACCCCCCCACAGTTAGTAACACATCCCTAGGAACACTTAACCCTCACACTGCCACCCACTGGTTAACCCCTTCACTGCCAGTGTCATTTACACAGGAATCACTGCATTTATATAGCAGTGATTACTGTATAAATGACAATGGTCCCAAAAATGTGTCAAAAATGTCCGATGGGTCCCCCACAATGTCGCAGTCACAATAAAAATCACTGATCGCCGCCATTACTAGTAAAAAAAAAAATAATAAAAAATTATTAATAAAAATGCTATAAAACTATCCCTATTTTGTAAACGCTATAACTTTTGCGCAAACCAATCAATAATCGCTTATTGCGATTTTTTTTTTACCAAAAATATGTAGAAGAATACGTATTGGCCTAAACTGAGGGAAAAAAATGTTTTTTTATATATTTTTGGGGGATATTTATTATAACAAAAAGTAAAAAATAATGCGTTTTTTTCAAAATTGTCGCTCTATTTTTGTTTATAGCGCAAAAAATAAAAACCGCAGGGGTGATCAAATACCACCAAAAGAAAGCTCTATTTGTGGGAAAAAAAAGGACGTCAATTTTGTTTGGGAGCCACGTCGCACGACTGCGCAATTGTCAGTTAAAACGATGCAGTGCCGAATCACAAAAAGTGGTCTAGTCTTTGACCAGCAAAATGGTCCGGTCTGAAAGTGGTTAAACAGTAAGTAATATGCGATTTGGGCTGGATTACAGTGGCTATAGTCTGATAATGACTTATTATAATGGACTAAATGAAAAGAAGCATCAGAGTGGGAGAGTTTACTTCCTCTTTAAGGTACCCATATAGCGCCATCAATTTTACTCAGCGCTCCACACATACATTGCACACTCACATCGGTCCCTACCCTCAAGGAGCCCACAATCCAAGGTCCCCAACTCACATTAATATACTAGGGACAATTTTGGACAGAAGCCAATTGGCCTACCAGAGTGTCTTTGGATTGGGAGGAAACCGGAGTACCCAGAGGAAACCCACGCAGGGTCTTTAAGATTAGTAGACGTGCAATTCGTTTTGGTCCGAATACAAATTTGGGTGAATTTTTGATTATAGTGATATTCGGATATATCCGTATCTCCAAATGAAATAGTAAGAAATAGTAACAAATTCCAAATTCTCAGAGTGATTAGAATTTGGATGGATCGAAAAATTATCCACCGATTCAAATTCTGTGTGAAGAATAACTGGTTGTTAAGCAGTGGACCAGGAAGCAGGCCGCCATGTCCTTAGCAATTGATGACACGTCAGCTGTCGCTAGCCAGTCCGACAGAATCTGGCCAAATGTCCTGGTTCAGTTGAAGGGGCATGACTGAAAAAGGTCTGCCGATTGACATCCAATCAGCCCTCTCAACCAATAGGAGAGAGCCGATTGGTGTGTTCTGGCGGGGGGCTGTCCCCATCAGGACACAATAGCTCAGCGGGGAGATCACTGTACTAACACTAGATTGTTAGTACAGCAGCTCCTCCCGGGTTCTTCAGTTTTTTTTGTTTTTTTTTTTGCTCAGCCCACTAAGTTGAGGCTGGGCTCACACTGAGGAATGAAGCAGCTCACAACTGGACCATTTCAGGCAGGGCTGTCTTTAATATTGATTGGACCTGGGGCAAACATTTTCTTGGGGTCCCCTTCCCCCATGCAATTTTGCTCTTCACCTTCTCTGAGACATACAATAAATAGCAGCTAGACTTAAAATCAGTTTACTGTATCAGATCAGGCAGCGATTGCGATTGGTTGACAGAGGTTACAGCATACCATTACTGCTTACTGACTGGTTGCTAGAGGCTACTGTACACATTAAGGCTCACTGATTAGTTGCTAGAGGTTACGCTTGTGTGCTTGTTGATTGGTTGCTAGAGATTACTGTACAGTAATACTGCTCACTGGTTGCTATAGGTTACAGTACATCTTCTCCTCACTGCAGGGGGGCATGATATATATGAATGTCACCTTTATTTACATATCAATGCCGCCAGCTTCAGCTATTTACATATGACTGTTGCTTCTATTTACATATGAATCAAAACAATAGGGCAGAGCTGAGCAGCATTAGTAGTTTCACACTGAGATATTGGGACACAGCACAGGACTAAAATTCAAGGGACAAGGGAATTTAAACTGGAATGGTTGGCAAGTATGAGGCAGCTGCTTTGGGCCCCACAACAATGACAGGGCCCAGGGCAGCGGCCCCTTTTGCCCTGCCTTAAAGACGGCCCTGATTTCAGCCCAAATTTTTGGCTGAATTCGGACCTGAAATGGACCAGAAAACTCATAGGACTCCTGTGCAATTTGCACTGGAGCCACTCCGGAGATATGTGAACCAGCTCCATAGAGAGTCACAATCTCCTGACATGCAAATCAGATGAGGGGAAAAACCCACATCCAATTCCCACTGGTGCGATCCCAGCCTTAAGGAAAAATAAACACAGTGTGTACTAGACTTTAGGCATACCCAAGTAACAGTTTAAGTATCCAAATTATTTCTGTGTATAATTTAAGTGTTTAATTATGGATCGCATATATGTATAAACATACACCTCTTTGTAGCTAAAAAATCCCATTTTGATGTTGCTACAGCAAAAGATTAAATATCACAAATTATAAATCACCAAACTCTCAGAGGGGTATAGTTATATGCCTTCTAAGTAAAATACAATTAAAACTATAAAGATTAGATACTAGAAAATTTATTCTCCCTGGAAACCTGAGTATAGAGATTTCTGGTCTCAGAATGCCACCTGGTGGCCAAGTTAAGCTGGTGTCAAGCTGGTGATTATACAAATAATTAATCAATAATTTGATCCACCAATGATAAGAAAGTAAATAATACCAGCTACACCCTCTGGGCAGATTTTTATAGGGGGTCCGACCCTTGAAACGCGTTGGCCATTTATGGACCTTTAATGGTCTTCCCATGCCATCAGCTGAGTATGGTGTTTTGGAGGCTGTCATCTGTGTCTCTAGACATGCTTGTGTCAGACATGTGTTTGAAAGTACCTACTTGTTATACTTTCTTGATAAGTACTTTCTTGATAGTTATGATAATGCACTAGGTTGGTGCACCCTCTTTCTTGTTGTTTTCTATTGGTTTCAATTAGTAAATAGCAAGGTCAGGGAGACATTCAAGATCAGATCATCTCATCCACCATCAGACATCACAGGACACCATAGGCGTGTGCATGGGGTGTGCCAGATGCATCTGGGAAAACCCCAATCACCCCTGTGCGCCAGTGGCATCCAGAGTGCAACCCTGAAGTTAGCAGCAGCGCTCGATCTGCTGTATCATCTCCCTTTTAAGTCAGGCTGAAGGGTGCCTGTGAGCTGGGGCAGGTGTACTGTGCCATGCTGATCTGATTGGCAGTGCCCAGTACTGTGTGCTGTATAAACAGGATGGAGGTGGCTGAGTCTGCCTCCCATCCCACCCCTGCTATGTCTGTCCTGCACCATACTCCACCCCCTTACCTTCACACGTTGCTGTGAAAAGGCTTGCTATGAAGGTGGCAGATTTAAATATAGAGCACACAGCAGGTCTAGATCTTGGCTGCCTGAGCCTAGGGGAGACGAGCCTGGGGCCATGATTGTGAGGAGCAGACATACTGAACACTCCCTTTCTCTCACTCCCCCCTCTCTCTCACTCCCCCCTCTCTCTCATTCCCCCTCTATCTCACTCCCCCCTCTCTCATTCCCCCCCTCTCTCATTCCCCCCCTCTCTCATTCCCCCCCTCTCTCACTCCCCCCTCTCTCTCACTCCCCCCTCTCTCTCACTCCCCCCTCTATCTCACTCCCCCCTCTATCTCACTCCCCCTCTCTCTCACTCCCCCCTCTCTCTCACTCCCCCCTCTCTCTCAACCCCTTCTCTTACTTCCCTTCTCTCCCACTCCCCCCTCTCACTTTCTCCTCCCTCTCTCTTTCTTCCTCTCACACCCCCTTCTCTTCCTCTCTCCCCCATCTCTCTCTTCCCCTTTTCCCCCTCTCTCCTCTCTCTATCTTCCCCCCTCTCTCACTCCCCGCTCTCTCTCATTCGCTTTCTCATGCTCTCTCTCTCTCACGCCCCTCTCTCTCTCCCCCCCCTCTCTTCCTCACTTCCCCCTCTCACTCTCTCTCTCTCTCCCCACCTCTTTCTGCCTTCTTTCTTCCATCTTCCATTTCCCCATCTCTCTCTCCCCCGTATTCTTATTTAACAAAAAAAATATTTTCTGTGATATTTCAGGTTCTTAGTAAAAAATGCACTCTGTCAGTAGATTTTCCATGCTTTGTCAGTAAAAAAAAAAAAAAAAAAAAAGGTTGTGGGGATTGGCAACCCTGTCAGGAAGGAGCTGAGTGGGAAATGAATGGCTGCACAAGGCAATTTACTCCCCAATCATTGTTCATTTTTAATGTACTATATAACCAGCAGGGTGCCACCTTGAGCCCCTGAAAACCACACCCAATTTTGCCTGGGAGAATCCTGACCCATTGGATCTTTCTCAGAGCCATGAAGTTCTGGAGGAATGGTACCTACCACCCCTAGAAGTTGTACCGCCGGACCCCGCCAGCCATGAAGGTGATATTCCCGCTGATTTCTCTGAGGCTGCTGGAGTTGGAGAGCCCAAATACACGGACGTTACTGTGGACTCTCTATCTGACACAGCCGACAGCTCAAGTGAGGGTGTTATGTCTATCCATGATATCTCTCAGACACCTGAAGCTTGTGAACAGCCCATGTTAGGAGGACACTCTGATGTTGAACTTGAGCCGATCATTGAGGACAGCTGCCCCATCCAATCTAGCCAAAGACGGCTGCCAGCTCAATTACGTGTGTTACTGTTGTGGAAATTCCACTATACGCTATGCGTAATCCATGTCTCCTGCACTAATAAGCTCCCTTTCAGCCTTTTGGTACAATGCATCTTACTAAACCAGGGGTCTCAAACTGGTGGCCCTCCAGCTGTTGCGAAAACTACAAGTCCCATGAGGCTTTGCAAGGCTGACAGTTTTAAGCATGACTCCCACACTCAGAGGCATGATGAGACTTGTAGTTTTGCAACAGCTGGAGGGCCGCCAGTTTGAGACCCCTGTACTAAACCCATTTGCCGTATACATAAACAGATATGACCACCATGCTTACATCCTTAGCTCTGTAACTCGACCAACTGACCCTGGAGCTCTGTTTATTTACAGTACTTAACAATAGAGTTTGATAGTTTCACAATCGACCAATCAAGTACAGGCATTCCTTCAAACAGGAAGAGTTATACAAATCTCAACCAATGAACAATGACTAGGGGAGTTTATGGGCGTGTCTGGGCGGAGGCAGTGTGTACGATTTCGCACCCCCTGTACTTGGAAGCCATGCTCTCCAGTAAGTCGCATGGCTGGCTGAAATCATGAACACTGCCCCCCACAAAAAGACTCTCGTTTTCACCATTGGCGTGAATCTTTATTCTGCATTGTTCAGAGAACAACGCATACCCGGATTATACTACCATTCCTGGTGTCAGTCTGCTCCAGTCCACTTTTTAGAGCAGGCTGCGGGAGAACTAACACTGGGAGACACTATGACAATACACATTAAATACATCTTCATAAAATTTCCACTACATTGCCTTTCTTTCTTCTTTTTTTTTTTTTCTGTTTTCATGTTGATGCCTTTTTGTACGATTACCATGGACAGCATCTGTCAAAGAGGGGGAGTGTAGGCAGGTGTAGTTTGGCCTCCCTACGTTGTATGGTGGCCACTGTGCAGGGAGTCAGGGGGAACTCAGGTCCCTTCGACTGACCTCGCAGGCCATTGCTGGTGTGGTCAGTGCTGATATATAGCACTGTCCCTTCCTCGGGTTGGCACGCATTTTGCGTAGTGGGTAAGCCGGGGACAGAGTCCAGCTGGTTAGGGAAATATTTGTTAGCCAAGGGGCAGGTTCCAGTGGAGGATGAAGGAATAGTAGGAATGGACAATATCCTGCTTCAGTAGTCTTCCTCTGTAGAGGCCTCATTGCCGGGCTTCCACCTCCTCTGTTGGATGCTGTCAGTTGTCTGCGGTGTACACTGTTTTGCCTTGCCAGTTTTTCTGTGAGTATTCTGGTCCTGTGTGGCTGTAGGCCGGTAGTGGTTAATGCTGCCCCCGCTAAGAGGGATTGAGTTAACTTGTTTCCTGGGTCTTTCTTGGTGGGCTTCTGCTGGGCCCTGCGCTCCTTCTTGTGCTCATAAATTCAGGAAGGAGGCTCTGCCCAGAAGAGTTCCAGCCACGTGGGAAAGAGGAAAGGCTGTCAGCTGAAAATGCAACCAACCGGAGGGGAGAGGAGCATGTATGGGAAACTGCTGAGATGCTGCTGAACCCCATAACACATGGCCTGCTGCAGGGGAAGGAAGCCAGCCAGCAAGAGGTGAGAGAGTGCTTTTGTTCCTGATTCCAGCAAAGCTGCTACAACACACCTGTGTCCTGGAGCCAGGGTCAGACTGACCATTGGGCCACTCGGGGCACAGCCCCAGGGCCCCAAGCCACTAGGGGGCCCCATCAGGGTTGCCAGCCTCAGTAAAACCAGGGAAAGTATGTAAAAATCTGTGTTTTTTTTTACATCTGTCTCTGAAATGTCCCTTACCGACATCCTTTTGGTCTAAAAATCCTGAGATTATAGCTCCCCCACCTCTCCAGTACCTTCTCAGCCAATAGAAACATGTCTGTGTATACTGTGTGTACATGTATGTGTATACTGTGTGATTGTATACTGTGTGTGTGTATACTGTGTGGCACCATAATCTTGGATTGCCTGGGGGCCCCATAATCTCCTATTGCCCGGGGGCCCCATGAGTTGTCAGTCCACCCCTGCCTGGAGCCTTCCACATGTGGGGGGACTTCTGGGACTTGCAGTGCCCCTTGAAGATACCAACCATGAACTCTTTCCTAAGCAAGTATGCTGGGGCAGCCACAAGCCTGAAGTTAGGTGCTAGAGATGTTAGGAAAATACTGCACTTACTGTTGAACTGTTATCTTGTGATTCTCATCGTGCTGTGTTATTTCAGTACAGCTTTTGAAACTTTGCATAGTCTGAAGTTAATAAAGGGGTGTAATGCAATTAGCCTGCACACATATTCAGCATTTGGGTCACCAGCACATTGGGGTATGAAGACATCAGTACAAAGAGTTAGGATATGGTGGTTATCAAGGATAACGATGGTTTGGTAAGCAGCCTGTAGTTAAGTGTGTACATGTGGCAGGTGACATAGCCTTTTGTAGAGAGGAAGATGTTGTCAGCACTCCTTCTGCAGCGATTCATCTCCCATAGCAACAGGAGCAGATTTGCAATGCTGGGGTCCTCAGCCTGTGCACAGGTACATAAAAGGAAGAGTTAATTAAGTGCATGCATGAACACCAATTTATTAGTTCAAGTGTACATGATGCTCAACATAAGTAAAGGTACCCCCTGTTCCCTGGTAATTAACTCTGTTCTGGGTGCCCAGCCTAGCCCACTCCTACATGTCCGTGAATATCGAGTTGCTGTACTGCCCAATACTATCACATTAACCACTTGCTTACTGGGCACTTAAACCCCCCTCAGTCCCAGACCAATTTTCAGCTTTCAGCGCTGATGCACTTTTAATGACAATTGCGCGGGCATACAACACTGTACCCAAATTAAATTTTTATCATTTTTTTTCCCACAAATAGAGCTTTCTTTTGGTGGTATTTAATTACAGCTGCGAGTTTTATTTTTTGCTAAACAAACAAAAAAAATGCAAAAAAAAAAAAATCATGTTTAATAGTTTGTTATAAAATTTTGCAAACAGGTCATTTTTCTCCTTCATTGAAATGCGCTGATAAGGCTGCACTGGTGGGCACTGATAGGCATAGTTAAGGCGGCACTAATAGGCACAGATAAGGTGGCACCGATAGGCACACATAAGGCAGTACTGATGGGCACAGATAAGGCGGCACTGATGGGCAAAGATGGGCACAGATAAGATGGCACGGATGGGTGGCACAGATGGGTGCCACTAAGGGGCACTGATAGGTACCACTGATAGATGGGACTGATAGGTGGCACTGCTGGGCGGCACTGATGGGCACTGGTAGATGACACTGATGGGCAGGGATATGTGGCACTGGTGTGCAGCACTGTTGTTGAGGCAGATTGAGGGCACTGATGGGTGGCACTGTGGGCACTGATGTGTGGCACTGTGGGCACTGCTGGGTGGCACTATGGGCACTGATGGGGGGCACTTTATTCCTGAGGTGGCACTGGCAGGGGGCAGGTGGGCACTGGTAAGCTGGCCGTGATCAGGACTGATGTCCCGATCACGCCCTCCGGTGATCGGCTCTTTTTTTTTTCTCCTTGCGCTGTCAGCACGAGGAGGAAAAATAGCCGATTACCTGCTCTATTGTATCACATGATCAGCTGTCATTGGCTGACAGCTGATCACGTGGTAAGGGGTCGGGATTGACCCCTTGCTCGGATCCGTGATCAGGGGAGTCTCATAGACTCGCCGATCACAGAGCGCGCCGCGCGCGCCCTTCAGGGGGCGCACAGGCCGCTCGTGCACGGGACGGCGTCAATAGACGTAGTCCCGGCAAAGGAGGTCCGCGCTGTAGCCGTCATTTGGCTATAGCGCGGGTCTCTAGTGGTTAAAATACTTTACCACTTCAGCCGGTCTCCACGTGAAGTCTCGTCGATCGTGGGCAGTGTGCCTGGACCACTGAATGAATGAATGAATGAGTGACTTGTATAGCGCTACCTATGCGAACTGAATCGCCTCAGGGCGCTTTCTTGCCACCAGAGTCGATCTGTGGCTTTTTGCGTGGTCCTTTACCCCGTAAGGCCCTGACATGCACCTCACTAATCTTGAAAGAATATCAGTTCTGTTTGATAAGAAGGAAGACTACTAATTCCTGGCCTGCAGAGTTTGACCTCCTATCTTGGGCCATCCATTTGTTGAGATGATGTTTTTCCTCCCAATCTACAGATCTTTCCATATGCCGGTTCACTTACCTTGTGTTTGGGCATTGGGGCTACAATATAAACGCCAAGTATGCTGACATTCAATAGAACTAAAGAAACTGCTTGGATAACTAGTGAAACAAGATCAGCATTACAGAACAAATCCAGATATCTGTAATTAACTTCTACGAGCTCAACTAATAAACCATGCGTGCAAGTTTGTGATTTGTTATTGTGGAATGAAGCCAATTTTTGTAGGTGTTTCCACCATCTATCGCTGTGCTGGCAGACTCACAGCATTTTGAAGATGTAATTGATAACAATAATTAAACATAAACTTCCCATTTATCTCTTTATTCCGAAGTATTACATTCCCCGTTTCAGTTGCAGTCCACTGCATTTAATAGAATCAAGCTTCCTTTACTCTCATAGACAGAAGATAGATCAGCATGGAGACTCCATACACATCATCTCAGACCTACATTGATGAGTTTGACCCTGTGGATTACTACAGAACATACTATCACCCTGAAGAAGGAGCTATGACTGGAGAATGGCTTCATTTTGCATTGAGGAATTTTCATGAAATCTTCACTTCAGGTAAAGAAACACGGATTTATTGCTGCAGAAATGAGCACACAAAAAAGCTGCACTTAACTCTTTTACTGCCACGGCTGTATGTTGCGCTGTACAGCCATTGGGTCGCTTCCACATATCCTGGTGAGTATTAACTCCCCCCCCCCCCATTCCCGTGTACGCCTCTGCCATGTCTCCCCGACTCCTCTCGCCCGGGACTGGCATGGCGTGTGCTGCCAGGTAGAGTGGAGGAGGGGGATTAGCAAGGTTGTTCACACTTTCACTTTCAAGTCCTGGTGTCACTTGCTGGGGAAAAGGCTGATGGAGTTCGATCTGCAATACATTAGATTCATTGGGGAACAGATGAGACATCAGGGGTCTTCTTATGCCCCGTACACACGAGCGGACTTTTCAACATCCAAAGTCCGAAGGACCGAGTCCGTCAGACTAGCCGATCGTGTGTGGGCTGCAACGGACTTTTGATTCGCCAAAGTCTGACGGACTTTAGAAATGAAGCATGCTTCAAATTTTCCCGACGGAACTCCGCCGGACCCGGTCCCCTTCGAAAACTCCGCTCGTGTGTATGCTACTCCGACGGACTAAAACCGACGCTAGGGCAGCTATTGGCTACTGGCTATGAACTTCCTTATTCTAGTCCAGTCGTACGTCATCACGTTCGAATCCGTCGGAGTTTAGTGTGATTGTGTGTGGCCAAGTCCGTTCGGCCGAAAAGTCTGTCAGAACTCCGTCGGAATTCCAGCAGAACTCCGACGGAACTCCTTTGGAAGTCTGTCGGACTTAAGTCCGCTCGTGTGTACGGGGCATTAGGGTTGCCACCTGTCCAGGATTCACCCGGACAGTTCGGGTTTGGAATCCTGTGTTCCGGGTTTCAGACAGCCTGAAACCCGGACACATTATTTAGACTGGACTATGGCTTCCCAGCAGGGTTGCTGGCTGCAGTTGTGTAAGCTGAGAGTGTGTGTTACACTTTCTTCACACATACAGATGGGAGAGGAGAGAGGGCTCGATCTGCACCTCTTCCTCTCACTCCTACTCCTCTGTGTCTGCCCACACTCCAATCTCCAGGGTTGTAGCTCAGCAAAGGAAAGTGCGGGCTGGAAATATGAAGTCTAGCAGCCTCAGATACATCTTGACGATAGGTGCTGACTGCCAAGGGGTGAGTGAGCTCACCATCCATCCCTGTCTGTGACTGAAGTCTCCCCCCTTCTTTCTCCTGCCTCTGACTGAGTACACTAATTTAAATCAGGGTTCTCAGAGCACCCCTTACATCAGAGTTCCCCTTTACACCAGAGGACACAGTGTTCCCCCTTACTTCAGAGTCCTCTCCATACATTAGAGTTCTCAATGTTCCCCATTAAATCAGAGTTCCCAGAGCATCCCTTACATCAGAGTCTACAGAGCTCTCCCTTACAGTGTAAGGGAACTCTGCGGATTCCGATGTAAAAGGGGAACTCTGCAGATTCCGATGTAAAAGGGGAACTCTGCAGATTCCGATGTAAAAGGGGAACTCTGCGGATTCCGATGTAAAAGGGGAACTCTGCGGATTCCGATGTAAAAGGGGAACTCTGCAGATTCCGATGTAAAAGGGGAACTCTGCGGATTCCGATGTAAAAGGGGAACTCTGCGGATTCCGATGTAAAAGGGGAACTCTGCGGATTCCGATGTAAAAGGGGAACTCTGCGGATTTCGATGTAAAAGAGGAACTCTGTGGATTCCGATGTAAAAGGGGAACTCTGTGGATTCCGATGTAAAAGGGGAACTCTGTGGATTCAGATGTAAAAGGGGGAATTTGCAGATTCAGATGTAAAAGGGGAACTCTGTGGACTCTGATGTAAAGGGGAACTCTGCGGATTCAAATGTAAAAGGGGGAATTTGCGGATTCAGATGTAAAGGGGAACTCTGCAGATTCAGATATAAAAGGGGAACTCTGTGGACTCTGATGTAAAGGGGAACTCTTGTGATTAACTTAATATGATTAGAAATGTTATTCAATTGCAAAATATATGTATAGTTTATACTATAAAAAAATAAATAATTGCTGTGCACCGCTAAAGTGTTCGGGTTTGACTTGAAGAAAAGGTGGCAACCCTAGATCTTCTAGACATGCATACTAGCAGGAAAACAGCTGGGGGAGTCAATGGGGGAGAAGGATCTGGGTGTTCTGGTAGATCATATACTTAATAAGAGGATGCAAGGCCAAGCTGCAGTTTCTAAAGCTACCAATATATCTTGTATAAAAAGCGGTAGAGACTAGAGAGAGAAAAAGATATAATTTTGCCTCTGTACAAATCATTAGTAAGGCTTCATCTGGAATATGCAGTTCAGTTTTGGGCACCAGTTTTCAACAAAATAAAGCATTGACACGTGGATTGATGGGTGAGTTGGCTTTGAATATTAAAAGTGAAATTGTAAGCATATCCAGTTTGTGGTGACCGGATGCAGCTTAGTTACACTTTAACCACTTGCCGACCAGCCACCATTATACTGCGGCAGGTCGGCAATCCCGTGAGCCGTCGTAGCTATACGTCAGCTCCTTTAACCACTTGCTTACTGGGCACTTAAACCCCCCTCAGTCCCAGACCAATTTTCAGCTTTCAGCGCTGATGCACTTTGAATGACAATTGCGCGGCCATACAACACTGTACCCAAATGAAATTTTTATCATTTTTTCCCACAAATAGAGCTTTCTTTTGGTGGTATTTAATTACAGCTGGGAGTTTTATTTTTTGCTAAACAAACAAAAAAAGATGCAAAAAAAAAAAATCATGTTTAATAGTTTGTTATAAAATTTTGCAAACGGGTCATTTTTCTCCTTCATTGAAGTGCGCTGATGAGGCGGCACTGATGGGCTGCATTGGTGGGCACTGGGCTGCATTGGTGGGCACTGATAGGCTGCACTGGTGGGCACTGATAGGCATAGTTGAGGCGGCACTAATAGGCACAGATAAGGCGGCACCGATGGGCACAGATAAGGCGGCACTGATGGGCACAGATGGGTGGCACGGATGGGTGGCACGGATGGGTGGCACGGATGGGTGGCACGGATGGGTGGCACGGATGGGTGGCACGGATGGGCACTGATAGGTGGCACTGATAGGTGGCACTGCTGGGCACTGATGGGCGGCACTGCTGGGCACTGGTAGATGACACTGATGGGCACGGATAAGTGGCACTGGGGTGCAGCACCTTTGAGGCAGATTGTGGGCACTGCTGGGTGGCACTGTGGGCACTGCTGGGTGGCACTGACGGGGGGCACTTACTTTTTAAACATTTGGCACTGCAGGGGGCAGGTGGGCACTGGCAGGGGGCAGGTGGGCACTAGCAGGGCTGGCCTTGATCGGGACTGATGTCCCGATCACGGCCGCCGGTGATCGGCTTTTTTTTTTTCTCCTCACGCTGTCAGCCGATCACAGAGCGCAACTCGCCGATCACAGAGCGCGCCGCGCAGGCCGCTCGTGCACGGGACGACGTCAATAGACGTAATCCCGGCAAAGGAGGTCCGGGCTGTAGCCGTCATTTGGCTATAGCGCGGATCTCAAGTGGTTAAGCGTCATAGCAGGTGAACGATCGCTGGCGTGAGAGGCAGAACAGGGATGTGTGTGTATAAACACACAAATCTCTGTTCTGTTTGGAGAGGAGATGCAGATCATGTGTTCCTAATAGCTAGGAACCACGATCTGTCAACTCCTATAGTCAGTCCCCTCCCCCTACAGCTAGAACACACAGTCAGGGAACACAGTTAACCCCTTGATCGCCCCCTAGCGTTAACCTCTTCCCTGCCAGTGACATTTATACCGTAAACAGTGCATTTTTATAGCACTGATCGCTGTATAATTGTCAATCGTCTCAAAAATGTGTCAAAAGTGTCCGCCATAATGTCGCAGTCATGATAAAAATCGCAGATCGCCGCCATTACCAGTAAAAAAAAAAAATAATAATAAAAATGCCATAAATCTATGCAATATTTTGTAGACGCTATAACTTTTGCGCAAACCAATGAATATAAGCTTATTGCGATTTTTATTACCAAAAATATGTAGAAAAATACATATCGGCATAAACTGAGAAAAAAATTGGATATTTATTAAAGCAAAAATTAGAAAAAACGTTTTTTTGTTTTTCAAAATTGTCGCTCTTTTTTGTTTATAGCGCAAAAAAAAAACCCAGCAGAGATGATCAAATACCACCAAAAGAAAGCTTGTACTTGTGGGGAAAAAGGACGTCAATTTTGTTTGGGTACAGCGTCGCACCACTGCGCAATTGTCAGTTAAATTGAAGCAGTGCCGTTTCGCAAAAAGTGCTCTGGTCATTGAGCAGCCAAATCTTCCGGGGCGGAAGTGGTTAAACCACGTAATTACACTTTTAAGTGTAATTTCACAAAGTTTTATGATATGCTCTAAAAAAAATCCTTGCTATTATCACTTCACATATGTATACATGGTAAGCCTCCCCACAATGCTTTAGGTCCAAGACTCCACTCAGACCTAACATCTTGGAGAAGCTAATCATCAGGGATGAGGTAGATGGGAACATTTCTATATAAACGCATGCAATCTCCTTGTAGCGCTTACTGTATTTATCGGAGTATAACACGCACCTTAATTTTAAGAGGGAAGTTTCAGGAAAAAACCGTACATTTTAAGCTTTGAAACAAAAAAAGGGTCAGTGCCTATCAATGCAGCCTTATCAGTGCCACTACCCATATGCAGCCTCACTAGTGCCCATCAATGCAGCCTTTATCAGTGGACATCTGCAGCCTCACAATTACCCGTCAATGCTGCCTGATCAATTCCCATCTTCAGCCTCACCATTGCCCATCTGCAGCCTGATCAATGCCCATCTGCAGCCCCACCATTGCCATCCGTTCAGCTTGATCAATTCTCATCTGCAGCCTCACAAGTGCCATCAATGCAGCCAAATCAATGCCCATCCGCAGCCTCACAAGTGCCATCAATGCAGCCTGATCAATGCCCATCTGCAGCCTCAAAATTGCCCATCAATGCAGCCTGATCAATGACCATCTGCAGCCCCACCATTGCCATCCATTCAGCTTGATCAATTCTCATCTGCAGCCTCACAAGTGCCATCAATGCAGCCAAATCAATGCCCATCCGCAGCCTCACAAGTGCCATCAATGCAGCCTGAACAATGCCCATCTGCAGCCTCACTTTGGATTACTGCTGCCTCGGAGGGGACAGGGAGGGGGGCTGGACAAGCGCCGTCAGATTACATACAGTTAGAATCTCCTGTTTACTTAGCGGCCTCTAACCACCCCAATACATTGCAGTTACACCCCCTTCCTGACCAGACCAATTTTCAGCTTTCAGCGCTCTCACAGTTTGAATGACAATTACTCAGTCATGCAACACTGTACCCATATTAAACTTGCATCCTTTTTTCCACACAAATAGAGCTTTCTTTTAGTGGTATTTAATCACTAGTGAGTTTTTTATTTTTTGTGCTATAAATAAAATAAAACGTAAATTTTGTGAAAAAAATGCCTTTTTCTTTGTTTTTGTCATAAATTTTTGCTAATTAGTAATTTTTCTTCATACATTTTGGCCAAAATGTATACTGCTACATATCTTTGGTAAAAATAACCCACATTATTGTATATTATTTGGTCTTTGTGAAAGTTATAGAGTCTACAAACTATGGTGCCAATCGCTGAAAATTGATCACTTCTGATCAGGCCTTCAGTACATCAGGTGAGTCTCATTTCTTGAGACACTAACAAGTCAGGAAAGTACAAATACCCCCCAAATGACCCCTTTTTACAAAGTAGACATTCCAAGGTATTAGGTAAGTAGCATGATGAGTTTTTTTAAGTTGTCATTTTTTCCCACAATTCTTTGCAAAATGAAGATTTTTTTTTTTATTATTATTTTTTTTTACAAAATTGTCATATTATCAGGTTATTTCTCACACACAGCATATGCATACAACAAATTACACCCCAAAATACATTCTGCTACTCTTCCCGAGTACGGTGATATCACATATGTGAGACTTTTACACAGCCTGGCCACATACAGAGCACCAAAATTGATGTAGTACCTTCAGACATTCTACGAGCAAAAATTACACATCTCATTTCTCATCCACCTATTACACTTTTGAAGGCCCTGGAGTACCAGGACAATGGAATTTCCCATAAAATGACCCCATTTTGGAAAGCAAACACCCCAATGTATAATCTGTGAGGCATAATGAGTCTTTTGAATGGTTAATTTTTTTCCAGAAGTTTTTGGAATATGTGGAAAAAAATTAAAACGCATTTTTTTTTACACAAAATTGTCAATTTATGAGATATTTCTAACACATAGCATGTATATAGCAAAAATTACAAGCCAAAACACATTCTGCTACTCTTCCCGAGTATGGCGATACCACATGTGTAGGACTTTTACACAGCCTGGCCACATAGAGAGGCCGAACATTGAAGTAGTACGTTCAGGCGTTCTAGGAGCATAAATGACACATCTCATTTCATTCCTACCTATCACACTTTTGAAGGTCCTGGACCACCAGGACAGTGAAATTACCCACAAAATGACCCCATTTTGGAAAGCAAACATCCCAACGTATATTCTATGAGACATGGGCTGCAAATAGGTACTGGGGTACTCTGATGGGCTGGAGATAGGTACTCGGGTACTCTGATGGCCTGGTGACAGGTACTCGGGTACTCTGATGGCCTGGTGACAGGTACTCGGGGTACTCTGATGGCCTGGTGACAGGTACTCGGGGTATTCTGATGGCCTGGTGACAGGTACTCGGGTACTCTGATGGCCTGGTGACAGGTACTCGGGTACTCTGATGGCCTGGTGACAGGTACTCGGGTACTCTGATGGCCTGGTGACAGGTACTCGGGGTACTCTGATGGCCTGGTGACAGGTACTCAGGGTATTCTGATGGCCTGGTGACAGGTACTCGGGTACTCTGATGGCCTGGTGACAGGTACTCGGGTACTCTGATGGCCTGGTGACAGGTACTCGGGTACTCTGATGGCCTGGTGACAGGTACTCTGATGGCTTGGTGACTGGTATTTGGGTACTCTGAAGGGCAGTGACAGGTACTCATATGGACTGTGACAGGTACTCAGATGAACTGTGACAGGTGCTTGGGTACTCAGATGAACTGTGACAGGTACTTGGGTACTCAGATTAACTGTGACAGGTACTCGGGTACTCAGATGAACTGTGACAGGTACTCGGGTACTCAGATGAACTGTGACAGGTACTCGGGTACTCAGATGGACTGTGACAGGTACTCGGGTACTCAGATGGACTGTGACAGGTACTCGGGTACTGAGATGAACTGTGACAGGTACTCGGGTACCCTGATGTGCCGGGACAGGTACTCGGGTACCCTGATGTGCCGTGACAGGTACTCGGGTACCCTGATGTGCCGTGACAGGTACTCGGGTACCCTGATGGGCCGTGACAGGTACTCGCCGTGACAGGTACTCGGGTACTCTGATGGGCCGTGACAGGTACTCGGGTACTCTGATGGGCCGTGATAGGTACTCGGGTACTCTGATGGGCCGTGACAGGTACTCGGGTACTCTGATGTGCCGTGACAGGTACTCGGGTACTCTGATGGGCCGGGACAGGTACTCGGGTACTCTGATGGGCCGGGACAGGTACTCGGGTACTCAGATGAACCGGGACAGGTACTCGGGTACTCAGATGGACCGGGACAGGTACTCGGGTACTCAGATGGACTGGGACAGGTACTCGGGTACTCTGATGGGCTGTGACAGGTACTCAAATACTCTGATGGACTGTGACAGGTACTCTGATGGACTGTGATTGACAGGTACTATGAGGGGTGGTGACAGGTCCTCTTTATTGCGGGGGGGGGGGGCAATCAGTGTGATTGGTGTACACTAAGCGGTAACAAGATGTTACCGCAATCTCCTCCTCACACACGATCGGTGTGTGAGGGGGAGAACAACCCGGTAACATCTCGTTACCGCGGTTTGTTTACATTTTAGTGATCGGCTGTGAAAGGATCACAGCCGATCACGTGGGTAAACAGCCGGCCAATGGCTGTTTACCAGCGTCGGTGACGAGCAGTGTTCCCGGGGAACACGCCGCCACCGACGCGATCGCGCGCATGCGCCGTGCACAGCCTGGGTGTGACCATCTGTGATCGGCCGTGACTTCATCACGGCCGATCACGTGGTAAACAGCCATTACCAATGGCTGTTCTCCCCCTTCGGTGGCGAGCGGTGTCTCCGTGACACGCCGCCACAGAAGAAACAGGGATGCGCGCGCACGATCGCGCGCATTCCCTGTTTAAACGGGAGGACGTCATATGACGGCCTCCCACCACAATAGGTGCGCCGCCTGGCCATCATTTGATGGCCGGCGGTCGGCATCTAGTTAATACAAAGTCCCACCTCCTGGAACGGCTTCTATGATAGACAGAACATTGGTCCAATGTTGGCCCAGGAGACAGGACTTCCTATTACAGTATCAGCGTATAACACACACACACACACACTATTTGCATTTGATTTTCAGGCGTGTCATATGCCGATAAATATGGTACTTGTGAATGTAAGGAAAGAACAGGTCCTTAGCAAAGAAAACTGAGAAACCATTGCTGCCTATCTGGCATGGGGTCTCATATCACTATTACACTCAAACCCCCAACAGCACAGTGGCTCTCAGTTTAGTAATTTTGCCCTGCAGCACTGGGTCATTGGTTAAAATCCCAATTGGGCACTAGACTCATGGAGTTTGTATGTTTTCCCTTGCTCGGGTGGGTTTCCTTCCACACTCCTAATACCCGCTGGTAGGTAATTTAGGCTGGGTATGTATATGTATACATGTATGATAAGTTCCTTACAGTTTCATCACTCCACAAAAAAAATTCCCAGTAGCATTGCGGTTTGCCAAAATGCTCTTTAGCAAATTTCAGGTGCGCAACCATGTTTATTTTTTTTGGAGAGCAGCGGTCTTCTCCATGGTGTTTATCCATGGACAGCCTGTCTGTTCAAAAACGTACGTATGGTAGACTTATGAACAGGGATGTTTGCCAGTTTCAGTGATGACTTCAAGTCATAGTGTCTACTGGATACTGGCTTGTCAGTGTTAGGCCCTTTTACATAAGTGGACCGATCGAGGCCACCTGTCAGTATTTCAGGCGGACTCAATCAGACCATTCATTGTCCTCTACGGAGTGGCAGGTGTAACATGTGTCACTTTACATCCACCAATACCCAATCTGATCTAGTTCGCTAAAAACAGACAGATGGCGATCCATTCCCCACCCTTCTACTGGGTCGGATGGCAAGTGGGTATAAACAGACAGGCGATCCGTTTACATCCGGCTGTGTCTGCTCTGCATTAGTAACTTTGTACAATGCATCTTCTGCCATAATATGCCATACATCATTCAAATATAATGTGATGTACTTTTATCTCACATGCATAATGCTAGTTTCCTTATTTCTCCCTCTGTTTTTCAGCTCTACAAATACTGTGAATCATATAAAATATACAGGTGATGACCTCGAGTCCTGATTTTCTGTGTTGCTACACTTCATTTCTTTGGCATGATATAGTGTTGTTTTTCCCACTTCCGTTTCATCGAAGCTCCCCGGTACACAGGGGCCCTCTGATGATTTGCTTTATCTCTGGGCATTTCCCCTAATTGGGTTGCAGTACCTTGTGTGGTCGATTGAATGGTTATTCCATCTGGTGCATGCGCAACCACCTCCGTCCATCTTGCCAGTATGTCATGGTTATGCAATAGTTTGTCTGCTTACCTGTTTCCATGTGTTCATCTAGAGACCAGCCGACCCTCACCTGTCTGCTTTTGTAATCCATCCTCTGGCATGGCTCCACCCTAGCTCCTATCAGGGACCTCTATATTAACCTGTGCACTGCAGGCCAACGCGGCTGATCAACCTTTGTGTGTTAGCTTCCTGTTACCTGCCGTGTGCTCTGCTGTTATTCCGTTACCGACTTTGGCGTGTCCTTGACTATCCCTGTTTGCCTGTGATCCTGACCTTTTGGCGTGTCCCTGACTATTCCTGTCTGCTTGTGGCCCTGACCTTGGCTTTGTCCCTCACCATCTCTATCCTCCTGTTGCCTACTGTGGGTTTGAGCTGGGGGACCCTGGGGGTCGCAACCTGGAGCAAGTTGCAGCCAAGTCCATCCTCACCACTCGAGGCTATGTGAACACCTGCTGGCTCATAGACTCCACTCCCCAGGGAATCTTACGCTCTAACCCCGGTGGGATCCATCTTGGTGTTCTGGCGGCCCTGCCTTCCTATCACCTTGACCCCCGTCCGCAGCAGTCAGCCGTAGGGTCCACAACCTTGCGGTGCACTCCTAATCCCTATGGGGTGCATCTGTCACCTGGCCTCAAGGTGACCTGACACAGTACTTGCCGCCCACTTGCTGGCTCAAATTAGTTGATGCAAAAGTGAATACACCTCACAACAAAAACAATTACATCGAGTATTTTGCATGACCTCCATGATTTGTAAGGACAGCACCAAATCTTCTAGCCTAAGCATGGAATGAACAAGTTGGCAACATATTGCAACATCTTTCTTTTTCCATTCTTTAAGAATAACCTCTTTCAGAGCCTGGATACTGGATGGAGAGTGATGTTCAGCTTGTCTCTTCAGAATTCCCCATAGGTGTTCGATTGGGTTCAGATCAGGAGACATACTTGGTCGCTGAATCATGTTTACCCTGTTCCTCTTCAGAAATGCAAGTTAACTTATGCCGCGTACACACGACCAGACTTATGTCCGACAGACTTTCGAAGGAGTTCTGCCGGAGTTCTGACAGAGTTCAGACGGACTTTCCGAATGAGGGGACTTGGCCACACACAATCACACCAAACTCCGACGGATTCGAACTTGATGACGTACGACTGGACTCGAATAAGGAAGTTCATAGCCAGTAGCCAATAGCTGCCCTAGCGTCGGTTTTAGTCCGTCAGACTAGCACACACACGAGCGGATTTCTGGGTCCGGCAGAGTTCTGGCGGAAAAATTTGAAGCATGTTCCATTTCTAAAGTCTGTCAGACTTTTGCGAATCAAAAGTCCGTTGCAGCCCACACACGATCGAATAGTCTGCCGGAATCATTCCGTCAGACTTTGGATGTTGAAAAGTCCGCTCGTGTGTACGGGGCTTTAGATGTGCGTTTTGGATGATTTTCATGTTGGAAAAGTGCATGGAGTGATGGTAAGCATCTTCTCTTTAGAGCAGTACATCTGTGAATTCATCATGGTACCATCAATGAGGCCTCATGCACACTGGACGTTTTTTGACATTTTTACAGCAGCTGTTTTTGGCTTTAGACTTTTTTTTTTTTTACAGTCAATAAACTCCCCATCATGTTATCCTATGTGTCCATGCACAGGCTCTTATCAGCTGTTTCTGGCTTTAAAAAACCCCCAAAACTATTGAGTTCTGAGAGGAGTTTTGCCATCATGGAGGAGGGGAAGAGGACTCCGGTGGTAACCTGTGAAGCTCTGGTGAACTCCATGCCCAAGAGGGTTAAGGCAGTGCTGGAAAATAATGGTGGCCACACAAAATATTGACACTTTGGGCCCAATTTGGACATTTTCACTTGGGGTGTACTCACTTTTGTTGCCAGTGGTTTAGACATTAAAGCGGGAGTCCGCAGTTTTTCTTTTTTTTTTAAGCCAGCAGCTACAAATACTGCAGCTGCTGACTTTTAAAATAATGACACCTACCCGCCCAGCGTGCCCGCGATGTCGGCACCCAAAGCCGATCTCTCGATCGTCTCTCGGGTGCTGCCTTGCGGCTTCATTTCCCGGTTCCCTACTGCGCATGCGCGAGTCGCGCTGCGCAATAAGGATGGTCCCCGCTGTCTCTGGGATCCGTGTGTTTCCCAGCAGGCAGTGGGGGACCTTCGGAAAGGGGCGTAGATTCTGCGGAAAGGGGCGTAGCTTCTGAAAATATCTATGCCGGAAGTGGGTGCAGATACCTGTACTGTACAGGTACCTGCACCCCCACCCCCTCCCCCCTGAAAGGTGCTAATTGTGGCGCTGGAGGGGGGGGAGGGTTGCAATATGAGGGGTGCATAGGTGTGTGCGCGCAGGGTGTGCCTGGCTACACCCTAATGCCCAAGCACACCCCAGGGCTTTTTTGCTGGCAGGATCTCCATTCTGGCACCTCTGCTGATGGACAATGGGAACGCTGTGACTGTGCGAGTGGGACGTTTTTTTAATTTGGCTGTATAACTTCTGTAAGTGCAGACACTGAATGTGGAGTGAGCAGGCAAGCAGCCGCATTTTCCGATGCTACTTCTATAGTTCCGGCTACTGCAGCCTGACAGCTGAATATCACTCCGCCGCCTGTTTTCATGGATGCTATATCCACAACTATAGAGGTAGCATCGGGGCTGGATAAACCCCACTGTTTTTAAACAAGACCTGCCCGCTACCACCGCGGGGCTTCCAGTCCACCACTGCCGTGTGTGTGTGTGTGTGTGTGTGTGTGTGTGTGTGTGTGTGTGTGTGTGTGTGTGTGTGTGTGTGTGTGTGTGTGTGTGTGTGTGTGCGCGCGCGCGCGCGCCTCTGCAGCAGGCAGGGAGAGAGGGGGGTGTAGTGCTTTTCATCTATCCTCTGAATTCTTTCATTTGCTGTATTGAAAAGCTAGTAAGAAGTGTGCATCACTGTTCACATGTTCAGGAATGTTCTTCCCATCACATGAATATATACCAACATGCTCTTTGGTTCCCAGTCACTATGCAATGTTCTGTATCCGAAGTCCAGGATATGTCATGGGTAACCAGCCGTGCTAACTTAATGGCATCCTACTGTAGTAATAGCCTTACAAGGGCCTAATTAGAGGGTGTAAGTATATATCCTGTGTAAATATCATCGCATCTCCTGCAGGGAATAAATATTGACCCCCCTGTCTTGAGGATTAGTAATGCCGTGTACACACGGTGAGACATTCGGACAGAAAAAGTAAAACGGAATCATTTTATCGGATATTCCGATAGTGTGTGAGCTTCAGCTGACTTTTTTTTTTCTCAAAAATTCTGACGGACCTAGAAATAGAACATGTTTCAATTTCTATCGGGAAAACCATTTGTCTTTATGCTGTTCTGAAGAACCAAAAACGACGCAAGGGCAGCTATTGGCTACTGGCTATTGAACTTCCCTTTCTAGTCCTGTCGCACGTGTTGTAGGTCACCGCGTTCTAAACGATCGGACTTTGGTGTGATCGTGTGTAGGCAAGACCATTTCAGCGGAAAAACCGCCTGAGTTTATTCTGATGGGAAAAAAAACGGTGCTGTGTACGCGGCATAAGTCATTCTCTGGTAAATGTGGCTGCTAATTGCACATTCATACTTTCTTGGGTTGAATCACTCAGTCGGCAGATGCTGCCAAGCACAAAAATAATTAAATAGGATTTGAATATTAACCTGAACTTATATATTTATGTTTAAACCCCAAAAAAATAAAAAAATATGTGTGTGTGTGTGTGTAAAAATAAATATATATATATATATATATATATATATATATATATATATATTACATATACAATTAAAACTATATGAACACCCTGGCTTGTCAGCAAAAAAGTATATCTATCTATCTATCTATCTATATATATATATATATATATATATATATATATATATATATATATATATATATATATATATGCACTTTTTTGCTGACAAGCCAGGGTTCATTTAGTTTTACTTAGTTTCATAGTTAGTAAGGTTGAATAAAGACACCAGTCCATCCAGTTCAACCTGAGTGAGTGTCTACCCCTATCCCTGTACATTGCACACTCACATCGGTCCCTACACTCAAGGAGCCCACAATCTAAGGTCCCCATTCATATACTAGGGCCAATTTTTGGACAGAAGCCAGTTAACCTACCTGCATGTCTTTGGATTGTGGAAGGAAACCGGAGTACCCAGAGGAAACCCACGCAGGCACAGGGAGAACATGCAAACTCCAGGCAGGTAGAGTCTTGGTTGGGATATATATATATATATATATATATATATATATATATATATATATATATATATATATATATACTGTAATTACAGACGCACGTGTGTTTGAGCTTTGGTTTGAGGTGCACACCCTAATGCAATAGGCTGTGCACGCCTATGGAGGGGGTGTACTCACTTTTGTGAGATACTGCATTTGAAAATGGTAATATTGGAAAGTGATCCAAATTCTCACCTCTTGTCAGCTCCCATTTTAAATGGAGAGGTGGAGATGACCGAGTACAACACCCAACCAATAGATTAAAAGGGAATTCCAGCTTAATCCTAGCTACTCCTAAAACTGTCCCCTCCTAGCACCCGTGCTTACTAATGTGACAAATAGATGTGTATACTTATAAATTATCAGACCGCTCCGGTCCAGTCACATGGTCCTGCTCTCCTGTTTCAATGCCATTAAAGCCTAGGGGTGACGTCACCGCTTCAGGCTTCACTAGCCATTGTCAGAGCGCTCTCTCCTCTCCCCTGCAGTGCTTCACTAGCCATTGTCAGAGCACTCTCTCCTCTCCCCTGCAGTGCTTCACTAGCCATTGTCAGAGCGCTCTCTCCTCTCCCCTGCAGTGCTTCACTAGCCATTGTCAGAGCACTCTCTCCTCTCCCCTGCAGTGCTTCACTAGCCATTGTCAGAGCACTCTCTCCTCTCCCCTGCAGTGCTTCACTAGCCATTGTCAGAGCGCTCTCTCCTCTCCCCTGCAGTGCTTCACTAGCCATTGTCAGAGTGCACTCTCCTCTCCCCTGCAGTGGTGCTGGCTGACACAGAGGAGCAGGATCATGCGTCTGGTCCAAAGCAGCCTGAAAAAAGGCCAGTTTACAAAGTTTTCTACATTTAAAAAATTGTAATCCACAGTGGTTTTTTTTTTTAAGGTGGTGTTAAAGGAGACCTATTAATTGACTTTGGGGCTGGACCTGCAATTTATCAGCTTCTCTCTGCTTGCAAAAATTTCAACAATATCATCACTTCCGACTTTCTTGAACAAAACCGAATAGAGCTACAGAAATGGCTGAGGAATGATCCAGATGCATTTGACTGGACTCCGATGGTCAAGTTTGTCTGTGAACTGGAAGGTAATAGGTAAGTTACACGTGTCAGTGGGATTAGAATAATGTGCCTATGAAACAGCAGTTCTGTCTTTTTCTCTGACTGCTTTCTCCCTCTCTTTCAATTTCTGAAGCAGGCATGGGGGGGGGGGGGGGTGATAGTTGGGGACTCCAGCAATCCAATATCTGCATCTTATTTCCAAAGTTTTCACAGGAGCAGGAGGCAGCTGATGGCCACCAATGTAGGTGAGAACCTTGTCCTACAGGGGTGCCCAACCTTTTGAAGAGCGAGGGCCACTTAAGTGAATTGGTAACTGGTCACGGGCCACAATGAGCGGAGCGGGAGGGTGACAGGTCCCTGTCCACAGACACAGCCCACTCTACTCTATGGGCCCTCTGCTCCAATCCGATTCGTCCAGACGGAAGGGGCAGATCCCTTTCTATTTTTTATTTTAGGTAGGCGGGTGTAAACAGACACAAGTCCGTTTTACATCTGCTGCTCCATAGAGGTGAATAGTAAGTCCGATTGGGTCTGACCAATCATGTGAAAGGCACCTAAGGCTGGTTTCACACTGACGCCCTGCTTTTTGCCCAAAGCGTGGGTGTAGTGCAGTGAACCTGTGGATTTTCTGTAGGTTAGCTGCACTTTGCCATAGACTTCTATTATATCTTGCAGGTGTGGCACACTTTCTGAAGGCCCAACAAACCCGCAGGTAATAACAGAAGTCTATGGTTCAATGCAGGTAACCCGCAGCTGCACTGCACCTGCAGATCAGTTTGAAAGAAGCCCAGTAACCACTGCAAAACAGATATATCCATATATACTGTGAATTTAGTAGTAAACTTACCTTTAATAACTGCCTTCCATTCTGGTACCGCTGGCTGTTGCTGTCCCAGGCGGAGTGCATTTGGTATCACTCTGCCTGCGACAGGAGTGGGCACTATACAAGAAGCATTGGCTTATGTGGCTCTGCTCCACAGCCACTTGCTTCCACTACCAGTGGCTTCAAACACAAAATTGCTGCTCTGGGATGGCTGGTCGGCAACCCGTGATCTGGGCTTGCCAACCTGCCATCTTAGAGCAGGAGGTCGAGGGCCACATCAGAGGGCTCCACGGGCCACATGTGGCCCCCGGGCCACTGGTTGGACACCCCTGTCCTACACTATCCTAGGGGAAAGTATTGGATTGACCACTGAACCTGAATGAGAACTCTCTAAAGGGTCCTGAACCTACAAGTTTGACACAAGCTAAATACAGAAAAAACTTAAAACCCCAGCTAAATGTAACAAAGCAAAAATAAATAGCTCATTAACCGCTTGCCAACAGGCTGACACCGATAAACGTCGGCAGAAGGGCAAGTACAGGCATATTAACGTACCTGTACATTGCTCTTTAAGAAGTGGTTTGTGGGCGCGTGCACACCGTAAGCTGCGTGAGTCGGATCGCGGGTCACACAGACTCGATGTCCACGGGGATACCCACGATCGTCTCACGGAGAGGAAGAACGGGGAAATGCTAATGTAAACAAGCATCTCCCCTTTCTGCCTAGTGACACTGATACTGATCACAGCTCCCTGTAATCGGGAGTGGTGATCAGTGTTGTGTCACACATAGCCCCCCCCACAGTTAGAATCAATCCCTAGGACACACTTAACCCCTACAGCGCCACCTAGTGGTAAAGCCCTTCACTGCCTGTCACATTTACACAGTAATGAATGCATTTTTAATCGCCATGATCGCTGTATAAATGTGAATGGTCCAAAAATAGCACCAAAAGTGTCCGATCTGTCTGCCTTAATGTCGCAGTCACAATAAAAATTGCTGATTGCCGCCATTACTAGTAAAAAAAAAAAATATTAATAAAACTATCCCCTATTTTGTAGACACTATAACCTTTGTGCAAACCAATCAATAAATGCTTATTGTGATTTTTTTTTACCAAAAATATGTAGAAGAATACGTATTGGCCTAAACTGAGGGGGGAAAAAAAATTTTATATATATTTTTGGGGGATATTTATTATAGCAAAAAGTAAAAAATAATGCATTTTTTTTCAAAACTGACGCTATTTTTTTGTTTATAGCGCAAAAAATAAAAACCGCAGAGGTCATCAAATACCACCAAAAGAAAGCTCAATTTGTGGGGAAAAAAGGATGTCAATTTTGTTTGGGAGCCACGTCGCACAACCGCGCAATTGTCAGTTAAAGTGACGCAGTGCCGAATCACAAAAAGTGCTCTGGTCTTTTGCCAGCCAAATGGTCCGGGGCTTAAGTGGGTAAAATAATACCCATGTTTGCTGCAGTATTCACTTTGCATTAAAGCGAAGTTGCAGCCAAAAATGGAACTTCCGCTTTTCCGAGTTCTCCCCCGTCCGGTGTCACATTTGGCACCTTTCAGGGGGGAGCAGATACCTGTATAACACAGGTATTTGCTGCCACTTCCGGCAATAGATTCTGTGGCGATCTATGCCATATCTGGCCTCTTCTCCACCCCCCCCCCCCCATGGTTTTCTGGGAGACACACAGGTCCCAGAAGACAGAAGGGACCAGTGGGATTGCGCATGCGCAGTAGGGAACCAGGCTGTGAAGGCGCAAGGCTTCAATTCCTGATTCCCTTACTGAAGAGAGCCGAGGGACAGATCGACTACGGGTGAGGACATGGCGGGTGCCCTGGACAGGTGAGTGTCTTAATATTAAAAGTCAGCAGCTGCAGTATTTGTAGCTGCTTACTTTTTCATGCAGTACTTTTTTCTACCAGCAGAAGTCCTCATTCTGATGGCCAGCATGATTTTTCTTCCTATCAGCATGCTGCTTGTCATGAAAGTTTTTTCGGCGTAGGGCTACCCCTTTAAGTCCATACCAGGTGACGGGGCCGGCGAGGTGTCGATCTCACCACCGAAGGTGGCGACATTGACTTCCTTCGCTAGTCCCGTCTACCTGGAGCCGCGATCAAAATGAACGGACTTTGCTCCATGTGTAGGCAAGTCCGTTCATTTCAAAAGTCCAGCCGTAGTCCGGCGGTTTGTCCGCCGCACCTAGTCCGCCGGAAAAGTTCAGTCATGTGTGGGCAGATCCGCTAGTTTTGAAGTCCAGCGGACCTCCGCTTCAAAGTCCGGAGGTTTGTCTGCCGGACTAAGTCTACCAGATAGTCCAATCGTGTGTACGCAGCATAAGGGAATCTAATCTCAGCTATGTTCTGTGCGGGGAGGAGGAGATCTGATCATTTCAATAGCTGTGCATTCCCCGCTGCACACTGTCCCCTCCCCCTGTCCGGGGAATTTTGATGAACAGATCACCTGTCCCAGGATTGGACGGGAGATCGGTCTATCAAAGTGCCCAGACAAAGAGGAGGGGCTGTATATGACGGCGCACGACGGGGAACACACAGCTATAGAAATGAAAGCTGTTATGTTCCCTGCGCTCTGATCATCCGGGCAGCGGCTCTTCCCTCTCTTCCACTCCGATCGGTGGGAGAACAGCTCCCATACAACCCACCTGCCGGAGTTGCTGCCCCGCTCCCAGGCAGCCAACATTCGCCAGCCCTCAAAATCCAGTCACAAAATGTGAGTAGGCAAGTGGAATTTTCGCGGGCTGGTATAGTGTATGGTGAGCTTTAAAGGGGTTGTAAACGTAAAAATAACAAACATGCCTATACTTACTTTCTCTGTGGAATAATTTTGCACAGAGCAGCCCCAATCTTCTCCTTCTAGGGTGCCGCACGGGCACGCCAGGCCCCTCCTCTTCATTGGGTGGGCCTGCTCCCGAGTCAGACAGCAGGACTCTACCCAACCCCCGACTCACATGTCACTGGATTTGATTGAATGGCTCCCGCTATCAATCTGTCCAATGAGGAGAGAGACAGTGGCTGGAGCCCTCTGCGTTCATGTACATCGCTGGATCGGATCAGGCTCAGGTAAGAAAAGGGGGTGAGGTCTGTGAGGAGCTTCTTGAGGCTTTACATCCACTTTAAAAACTTCCAGGAACACACTTCTCCTGTTTTCAACTACAGCTCTGCTCCACATAGACTGCTTGTGATCACTCAGCTCCTGCACACTCTGCCAAATGAGTGATCTATGCAAGATGAAGGAACCCAAAAAAATGATCACTATATATTTATTGAGAACAGATGATATATAGATGGATAATATTTGTATGGTAGCACAGAAGTGGGCGTGTGTGTATTGAGGGGGGGGGGGGCATGCAGGTGCAGGGCGTGTGTTATGAGGTACTAGTTTATACCAAATTTAGGATGGGGCAGGAAGTAATGGAGGGGGTTTCTATGAACACTCCAGGGGCTGAGGTAAGGCCTGTCCTAAAAGACAGAGAAAGCTTTTTATTTTCTGCAACAGAGGCACAATAATGGTATATTGGTACATAGAGGAGCTGGAGTTTGGGAAGAAAAAAAAAACAGGTGAACTTGGCCTTTAATGTTTGCAATCATTACACTAAAATAAAATAATCTATAGTCTTCTTTTTCAGTGACGATGAGAGCTGTAAGAGAAGGATAGAAAAAATAAGGAGAACAGTGACAAAGGTTCTGAAATGTGATGCTCTGAAGAAGAACCCATTTGACCCGGTGGAGATGCCACAAGCCGATTGCCTGATTAGTTGCCTCTGTTTAGAAGCACCCTGCAAAGATGTGGAATCTTTCACCAATGCTTTGAGAAATTTGAAGGCCCTAATTAAACCAGGGGGTCACATAATAATACAGAGTGCACTTAACTGTTCATACTATTATATTGGTAAAAAGAGATTCTCCTGCCTGCGCATCACTAAGGAAGAAATGGAGGCATCATTTAAAGAGGCTGGCTTTGAAATACTAAAAGTAAAGATCATTGCATGTACTGAAAACCCAAAGACAGATATTTATAATCAGGACAGCTATTATTTTGTCCATGCCCGTAAACCATGTTCCTAGGGCAAATGACCTATCAAGCATTTACACCCAGGTCTATGGCTAAGTTTGCACAGCAACAAAGAGCTCTATACTGCTCTGTCAGCTGTCCAATCCTGGGTACAGTAGGGGGCAGTGTGGTGCATGGTTCATCGCATCACACAGCTCCCTATTTATTTTAATTTTTTTTTATACAAATCTTTAGTTAAAATGTACAAAACACATACTTCATTCATGGTGCTGTTCAGCCGTGTGACGCGCTGCACTGCAGAACAGTTCTATCACATTCCGTACGGTGCACTGCGGCGTGACTGCATTTTAGCGCAGCCCTAGAAATCAATTATTTTCTATGTGTCCTTGCGGTGACAGACATTTTACAATGCAGTAAAATGACTGACACCACACACAGAATCGGCCCTTTAATTAGTAACTCTGCTGTTGCTTTCCAAATGGATGATAGAATCATCCATAGAGAGAGATCAAGGAACTTATTAACCAGTTCCCAGTAGACCGATAACTGCAGAGTGGGACATTTGTTGTTTCAGTTGGACATCATATGATGTCCTTCTGGAACTCACCTCACACGCACCCCACTGGCCACGCCTGGGGCGCGATCTGTCATGTTGGACACAACCAATGACAGATCACAGTACTGGGCTGCTGCCAGTACCATGTGCTCACTGTGACCAATCATAGCAGGTTACATGACAAATGTAAACAATGAATGCCTTTCATTCATGCCATTCATTGTGTACAATGGAGTTGCTAGCTGTGATTGGTCACAGTGATCACATGGTACAGACAGGGTCAATCAAAGTACTATGTTATAGGGATGGGCAATCACAGCTAATCACAACAATACACACTGAATGGATCAATTTAATTCAGTAAAAATTGTATCTTATAACTGAGAAATTCACTGGTATAAGCAATCAGAATGTAAAAAAATAAAATAAATTGTAAACAAAGTGTATCCACTTGCCGCCCGCCATATAGCAAAATGACGGCAGCAAAGTGGTTTCAATACCCTGACGTCATATGACATCTTCAGGATATTAAGCCCTTGGGTCTGACACACCGCAACTCCGATCTAAGTAAAGAGTCTCTGACAGAGACTCTTTAACACGTGATCAGCCGTGTCCAATCACGGCTGGTCACAGTGTAAACAGGAAGAGCCAGTGATCAGCTTTTCCTCACTCGCGTCTTATAGACGCAAGTAGAGGAGAGCCAATCGGCTGCTCCTCTGACAGGGGGGGGTCTGTGCTGATCAATTATCGACACTGCCCCCCGAAGGAAGTCCACACTGGACCACTAGGGATGCCACCAGACCACCACGGATGCCCACCACCAGGTATGGCACCCTAGACCACCAGGGATGCCAATCAGTGCCCACAATGGGCATCACCGATTGGCAGACATTATTGTTTGGCACTGATTGGCATCAGTACCATATATTACAGTATATTAGTGCCAACTATCAATGCCCATCTGTGCAGCCTATCAGTGCCCATCTGTACCGCTCATCCATGCCGCCTATCAGTGCCCATCCGTGCTGCCTATCTCTGCCCATTTGTGCCGCCTATCAGTGCCCATCCGTGCCGCATATCAGCGCCACCTATCAGTGCCGCATATTAGTGTCCATCATCAGTGCCCATCAATGCCACCTCATCGGTGCCCATCAGTGCAGTCCCATCATTAAAGGAGAAAACTTACTTATCTACAAGTTTTGTAACTGAAACAAATAAAAAATTTTTTCCAAATTTTCGGTAATTTTTTATTTGTTTAGCAGAAAATAAAAATCCCAGAGGTGATCAAATACAACCAAAATAAAGCTCTATTTGTGGGAACAAATTGATAAAAATGTAGTTTGGGTACAGTGTAGCATGACCGCGCAATTGTCATTCAAATTGTGACAGCGCTGAAAGATGAAAAATGGTCTGGACAGGAAGGTGTATAAGTGCCCAGTATTGAAGTGGTTAAAAAATGTAAAAATAAAATAAAAAAACAATAAAAAAAATCACTACTTTTTTTTTTTTTCCATAATGTCATTATTGGTCAGTGTCCCTGATAACCACCACAGCAGTTATATGATGACACTGTACTGCTCTGGTGATAGTATGTACAAAAAATAAAATTGTGAACATTTTTTTTTTTTTTTTAATTGCTTCATTTTCCAAAAAATTGTGGCAAAAAATGGCAACTTCAAAAAACTCCCAATGTTTTCCTAAATATCAAAAAGAGGTCATTCGGGGGTTATTTGTACTGTCCTGGCATTTTTAGGCCTCAAGAAATGATATAGGCCATCAGTAAATCAGGATTGATACATTTTCAGATACTGTATATAGCATAGTTTGTGGACTCTATAACTCTCCTACAGACTAAATAATCTACAGTACGGTACACTGATTTGGGTTTTTTTCACCAATGAAATTCAGCAGTATACATTTTGGCCTAAATGTACTACAATTATTATCTAATATAATCATTATCTATTTGCAGACTTTTATAACAGAAACAAAAAAAAACACTTTCTTTTTTCTTTTTTTTTATAAAAAAAAACAGGATTAAATACCACCAAAAGAAAGCTTTATTTGTGTGAAAAAAAAATATATAAATATTTCATATGGGTACAGTGTTGCATGGCCGTGCAATTGTCATTTAGAGTGCAACAGCGCTGAAAGCTGAAAATTGGCCTGGGCAGGAAGGGGTAAAAGTGCCTGATATTGAAGTGGTTAAAAGAGATCTTCTTTATTACACAACGTGTATAAAACATTGGTGGATTGAAGGTAATTTCATTACCTGATATGACTTATAAAAGTTGTATTGGCACAGGGACCGGTTGGTTCTGGGCACGCCAACCCCCAGACACTGGTGCTGTAGTATGTAGATGGAGCACAGGACATATATGTTTCTCCATGTGTCTCTTGCACTTGGTCTTATGATATTGCATGATCAAGCTAAGCAAATACATAGGGAAGTATCAATGTCCTGTGCACCAACTATTCAGTACAGCACCCCTTTGCTTGCATAATAGTAAGTGTATTATAGTGTGGGCTGCTGGCTCGGGACACAGTACTGGGGAGCTGGTCTAAGGTTCTCATTAGGGCCTCAACCTACACTATATTACCAAAAGTATTGGGACACCTGCATTTACACGCACGTGAACTTTAATGGCATCCCAGTCTTAGCCCTTGTACACACGGTCGGAGATTCTGTCGGAATGTGTCCAATCGGAGCGTTTTGTCGGATATTCCGACTGTGTGTGGTATGCATCGGACTGTTTCCGTCTGAATATCCGTCGGACCAAATTTTCCAACTTGCCGGGAATATTTTCCGACTAAATGCTCCGATCGGACATACTCCAATCATGTATAGAGAATTCCGATTGGACAGTGCCACGAATGCTCAGATCAAATTCCTACACCAAAGCTATTGGCTACTAGCGTGAACATAGTCCCGTCGTAACGAAATAACGTCATCACGTTCTGAACGATCGGATTTTCCCGACAACTTCGTCCGACCGTGTGTATACAACAGTTTCGGACAAAATCCATCGGACAAAATCCGACGGATTTGGTTGTCGGAATCTCCGATTGTGTGTACAAGGGCTTAGTCCGTAGGGTTCAATATTGAGTTGGTCCACTCTTTGCAGCTATAACAGCTCCAACTCTTCTGGGAAGGCTGTCCACAAGGTTTAGGAGTGTGTCTATGGGAATGTTTGACCATTCTTCCAGCAGCGCATTTGTGAGGTCAGGCACTGATGTGGACGAGAAGGACTGGCTTACAGTCTCCACTCTAATTCATCCCAAAGGTGTTCTATCAGGTTGACGTCAGAACTCTTTGCAGGCCAATCAAGTTCCTTCACCCCAAACTCACTTATCCATGTCTTTATGGACCTTGTTTGTGCACTGGTGGGCAGTCATGTTGGAACAGGAGGGGGACATCCCCAAACTGTTCCCACAAAGATGGCAGTATGAAATTATCCATTATCTTGGTATGCTGGGTTTTCTTCACTGGGAGGGATCAAGCCCAACCCCTGAAAAACAACCCCACACCATAATCCCCCCTCCATCAAATGATTTAGACCAGTGCACCGAGCAAGGTCCATAAAGACATGGATGAGCAAGTTTTGGATTGAAGAAACTGACTTGGCCTACACACAGTCCTGACTTTGACACTGTGCCCCGACCCTACAGCCCACACTTTAATACACTTACTATTATGCAGAGCAAGCAAAGAGGCGCTGTACTAAATAGTTAGCACACAGGACATTGATACTTCCCTATATGTTTGCTTAGCTTCATCATGCAATGTCAAAAGACCAAGTGCAAAGGACACATGGAAAAACATATATATATGCCACCTGTCCAGGATTTACCTGGACAGTTCGGGTTTAGAATCATGAGTCCGGGTTTCAGACTGTTTGAAACCTGGACACATTATTTAGACTATGGCTTCCCAGCAGTTTTGCTGGCTGCAGTTGTCTAAGAGTGTCTGTTACAATCTTTCACACTGCCCAAAGGCGGCACTAACAACCCCCCCAAACACACAGATGGGAGAGGAGAGAGGGCTCAATCTGCTCCTCTTTCTCCTGCCCCTACCTCTCTGTGTCTGCCCACACTCCAATCCCTGGCACTGTGCCTCAGAAAAAGAAATTTGGGGCTAGAAAATTGAAGTCTAGCAGCCTCAGATACATCTGGATGAGAGGTGCTGACTGCCAAGGGGTGAGTGAGCTCACCATCCATATCTGTCTGTGACTGAAGTCCCCCCCCCCCCATCCCTCTTCTCTCTCCTGCCTCTGAGTGAGTACACTAAGGTAAATCAGGTTTCTCAGAGCACCCCTTACATCAGAGTTCCCCCTTTACACCAGAGGCCACAGTGTTCCCCCTTACATCAGAGTCCTCACCATGTATCAGAGTACTCAGTGTTCCCCCTTAGATCAGGGTCCCCAGACTATCCCTTATGTTAGAGTCCCCAGAGATCTCCCTTACATCCGAGTCTTGAGAGTCCCCTCTTACAGTGAAAGGAAACTCTGCAAGTTCAGATGTAAAAGGGGAACTCTGTGGACTCTGATGTAAAGGAGGACTCTTGTTATTAACTTCATATGATTAGAAATATTATTTAATAGCAAAATATATGTATAGTATATACTGTACAAAAAAAAAATTGCAGTGTGCCACTAAAGTGTTCGGGTTTGATTTGAAGAAAAGGTGGCAACCCTACTGTATATTCAATAATAATAATAATGAATCATTAGGATCACAATTATTATGGTACTTTACATGCTTTAGTGGTGTTAGTTAATGACATACCACAGTTGCTACATTTCAGGGCTTTTAAAAAAAAAAAAAAATTATCACATGAACTGTAACCAAGATCCAGCTAATACTATAATAACCAAACATGTAACAGCAAGATTTATTTTTTCAGCATTATAAAACAACACATATGTCATTTACTACAGTGCTAACAAACAAACTGATGATTGACAACTCAGTTTTTACTTTAGATTAAGCCATAGACTGAAAAGAAGTGAAGATAATACCATAACAGAGTAAATTATTTTTAGAAAGACGCTTAAGTACTTATTATACCCCAAAGCAATAGAGACCCTAATATAGATATACTGTATGTGCTGAATGAGGTTTGATAAATATTAAATCACTGGAGAGATCTTGTATTTTGACCATCAGAACTAATTGGACTGATGGATAAAGATACCTACAGTGCCTTGTGAAAGTATTCGGCCCCCTTGAACTTTTCAACCTTTTGCCACATTTCAGGCTTCAAACATAAAGATATACATTTTTTATTTTTTGTGAAGAATCACCAACAAGTGGGACACAATTGTGAAGTGGAACGAAATCTATTGGATTTTTTAAACTTTTTTAACTAATAAAAAAATGAAAAGTGGGGCGTGCAAAATTATTCGGCCCCCTTGCGTTAATACTTTGTAGAGCCACCTTTTGCTGCGATTACAGCTGCAAGTCGCTTGGGGTATGTCTCTATCAGTTTTGCACATCGAGAGACTGAAATTCTTGCCCAT
This sequence comes from Lithobates pipiens, assembly GCF_037356315.1. Lineage (NCBI taxonomy): Eukaryota > Metazoa > Chordata > Amphibia > Anura > Ranidae > Lithobates > Lithobates pipiens. The sequence goes on from NW_027507788.1 coordinate 207,725,438, forward strand.
TCTTCCTTGCAAAACAGCTCGAGCTCAGTGAGGTTGGATGGAGAGCGTTTGTAAACAGCAGTTTTCAGCTCTTTCCACAGATTCTCGATTGGATTCAGGTCTGGACTTTGACTTGGCCATTCTAACACCTGGATATGTTTATTTGTGAACCATTCCTTTGTAGATTTTGCTGTATGTTTGGGATCATTGTCTTGTTGGAAGATAAATCTCCGTCCCAGTTTCAGGTCTTTTGCAGACTCCAACAGGTTTTCATCCAGAATGGTCCTGTATTTGGCTGCATCCATCTTCCCCTCAATTTTACCCATCTTCCCTGTCCCTGTTGAAGAATAGCAGGCCCAAACCATGATGCTGCCACCACCATGTTTGACAGTGGGGATGGTGTGTTGAGGGTGATGAGCTGTGTTGCTTTTACGCCAAACATATCGTTTTGCATTGTGGGCAAAAAGTTGGATTTTGGTTTCATCTGACCAGAGCACCTTCTTCCACATGTTTGGTGTGTCTCCCAGGTGGCTTGTGGCAAACTTTAGACGAGACTTTTTATGGATATCTTGGAGAAATGGCTTTCTTCTTGCCACTCTTCCATAAAGGCCAGATTTGTGCAGTGTACGACTGATTGTTGTCCTATGGACAGACTCTCCCACCTCAGCTGTAGTTCTCTGCAGTTCATCCAGAGTGATCATCGGCCTCTTGGCTGCATCTCTGATCAGTCTTCTCCTTGTCTGAGCTGAAAGTTTAGAGGGACGGCCAGGTCTTGGTAGATTTGCAGTGGTCTGATACTCCTTCCATTTCAAAATGATCGCTTGCACAGTGCTCCTTGGGATGTTTAAAGCTTGGGAAATCTTTTTGTATCCAAATCCGGCTTTAAACTTCTCCACAACAGTATTACGGACCTGCCTGGTGTGTTCCTTGGTCTCCATGATGCTCTCTGCGCTTTCAACAGAACCCTGAGACTATCACAGAGCAGGTGCATTTATACAGAGACTTGATTACACACAGGTGGATTCTATTTATCACCATCAGTCATTTAGGACAACATTGGATCATTCAGAGATCCTCGCTGAACTTCTGGAGTGAATTTGCTGCACTGAAAGTAAAAGGGCCGAATAATTTTGCACGCACCACTTTTCAGTTTTTTATTTGCTAAAAAAGTTTAAATTATCCAATAGATTTCGTTCCACTTCACAATTGTGTCCCACTTGTTGGTGATTCTTCACAAAAAATAAAAATGTTATATCTTTATGTTTGAAGCCTGAAATGTGGCAAAAGGTTGAAAAGTTCAAGGGGGCCGAATACTTTTGGAAGGCACTGTAGATAGATCAATCCCAGTAAAAAAAAAGTGAGTCTTGCAGTTGGCCCCAGAATTATAATGCCGGGTACACACGACCAGTTTTTCCATCAGAACAAACTCTGATGTTTTTTTTGATGGAGCTCCAACTGAGTTCCGCTGAAACGGACTTGCGTACACACTATCCAACCAAAGTCTGATCATTTAGAACGCGGTGACGTACAACACGTACGACGGGACTAGAAAAAAGGAAGTTCAATAGCCAGTAGCCAATAGCTGCCATTGCGTAGTTTTTGGTCTGTCGGAATAGCATACAGATGAACGGTTTTCCCGATAGGAATTGATTTCGTCTTAAAGATTAAAAACGTTCTATTTCTAGGTCCGTCAGAATTTTCAAAAGAAAAAGTCAGATAAAGCCCACACATGATTGGAATGATTCCATATGACCTTTTCAGCCAGAAAGTCCGCCCATGTGTACACGGCATAAGAAGCCAGTGGGTGACTAAGCACAAAGACAAAACTGAAATGTATGAACCTTTGAAAAGAGGCCATTATGTACTACTTAGCAAGGTAAAACAATCCTACAGTCCCACCTGTGTTCTCACATGACTTAGATACATTTATCTCCATGGTTTATTGCTTTGTTGTATCTAAGAAGTAAATGAGTATACTTGATAGTGATGGCCGAACGGTTCGCCCGGCGGTCGTTTCGCGGCGAATTTCCGACTTTCGCCGTCCGCGGGTTCGAACGCCTTTTTCCGTCGTTCGCCCCGGCGGACTTACGTGTTTAATGTATACAAGAACTTTAACCTTTCGTGACACGTTTATCATGTGTTACAGGACAACCAATTGAGACATGACAGCTCATGGACACTTGGACATTCCCCCTAACCTATAAATACACCCGATCCGGTGGCCATTTTACATTCTTTCTTCTGTCACTGTAGGGAAAGGATCCTGTGTGGAGTAGGGACAGAGAAAACGCTAGCTATTTGGTACACAAAAGTTCTTTTCAGGACTGGTATAGGTGTTAGGTCAGCAGCCTGAGTTTCTTTTGTCAGTTTAGATAAAGGGACAGAGCGCTGTATGCTGCTATTTTAGGGACAGCTCAGCCAGATTAGTCTTTCTTCATCATCATCATCATCATCATCATTAGCTGTTACTATCAGGTCCACAAAAGAGCTGTTCCAGCTAATCGTTCCAGCCTACTCTTTTTTGCCAATTTGTATAGGGACAGGCAGGAAGCAGTGTGTCAGGCAGTGAGGATAATTTTAAAGACTTGCTGTTACTATTAGTTCCACAAAGGTTCTTTTCAGGACTGGTATCAGTGGTACGGTAATAGGCTTGTACACGTATAATATTCTTTCTTCCAAATATAGAAAGAATATTATACTTGACTGCTGCCCTTCTGCTGCAGTCTGCTAATCATTCACAACTCACTTGTTCCACAAAGCTCTTTATCAGGACTGGTAACTTGGTCTGTCTAGGGTGCTACGGTACATAGGCTTGGGTGCGGTACAGTCTGCTGTTCTGTAAGGACCGCTATCGGTCCACAATACATAGGGTTGCCGTGCACTACTGCTGACCGCTGCCCTATACTGCAGCAGTCCTTCATTGGTATAGGGACTGACGTACAGTCTGCTAATCACTAACACACAACCTGCTTGGTCCACAAAAGTTCTTATAAGGACTGGTAACTTGGTATAGGGTGCTACGGTACATAGGCCTGAGTGCGTTACAGTCTGCTGTTCTGTAAGGACCGCTATCGGTCCACAATACATAGGGTTGCCGTGCACTACTGCTGACCGCTGCCCTATACTGCAGCAGTCCTTCAGCGGTATAGGGACTGACGCACAGTCTGCTAAACACTAACACACAACCTGCTTGGTCCACAAAAGTTTTTATAAGGACTGGTAACTTGGTATAGGGTGCTACGGTACATAGGCCTGAGTGCAGTACAGTCTGCTGTTCTGTAAGGACCGCTATCGGTCCACAATACATAGGGTTGCCGTGCACTACTGCTGACCGCTGCCCTATACTGCAGCAGTCCTTCATTGGTATAGGGACTGACGTACAGTCTGCTAATCACTAACACACAACCTGCTTGGTCCACAAAAGTTCTTATAAGGACTGGTAACTTGGTATAGGGTGCTACGGTACATAGGCCTGAGTGCGTTACAGTCTGCTGTTCTGTAAGGACCGCTATCGGTCCACAATACATAGGGTTGCCGTGCACTACTGCTGACCGCTGCCCTATACTGCAGCAGTCCTTCATTGGTATAGGGACTGACGTACAGTCTGCTAATCACTAACACACAACCTGCTTGTTCCACAAAAGTTCTTATAAGGACTGGTAACTTGGTATAGGGTGCTACGGTACATAGGCCTGAGTGCGTTACAGTCTGCTGTTCTGTAAGGACCGCTATCGGTCCACAATACATAGGGTTGCCGTGCACTACTGCTGACCGCTGCCCTATACTGCAGCAGTCCTTCATTGGTATAGGGACTGACGTACAGTCTGCTAATCACTAACACACAACCTGCTTGGTCCACAAAAGTTCTTATAAGGACTGGTAACTTGGTATAGGGTGCTACGGTACATAGGCCTGAGTGCGTTACAGTCTGCTGTTCTGTAAGGACCGCTATCGGTCCACAATACATAGGGTTGCCGTGCACTACTGCTGACCGCTGCCCTATACTGCAGCAGTCCTTCATTGGTATAGGGACTGACGTACAGTCTGCTAATCACTAACACACAACCTGCTTGTTCCACAAAAGTTCTTATAAGGACTGGTAACTTGGTATAGGGTGCTACGGTACATAGGCCTGAGTGCGTTACAGTCTGCTGTTCTGTAAGGACCGCTATCGGTCCACAATACATAGGGTTGCCGTGCACTACTGCTGACCGCTGCCCTATACTGCAGCAGTCCTTCATTGGTATAGGGACTGACGTACAGTCTGCTAATCACTAACACACAACCTGCTTGGTCCACAAAAGTTCTTATAAGGACTGGTAACTTGGTATAGGGTGCTACGGTACATAGGCCTGAGTGCGTTACAGTCTGCTGTTCTGTAAGGACCGCTATCGGTCCACAATACATAGGGTTGCCGTGCACTACTGCTGACCGCTGCCCTATACTGCAGCAGTCCTTCAGCGGTATAGGGACTGACGCACAGTCTGCTAAACACTAACACACAACCTGCTTGGTCCACAAAAGTTTTTATAAGGACTGGTAACTTGGTATAGGGTGCTACGGTACATAGGCCTGAGTGCGTTACAGTCTGCTGTTCTGTAAGGACCGCTATCGGTCCACAATACATAGGGTTGCCGTGCACTACTGCTGACCGCTGCCCTATACTGCAGCAGTCCTTCATTGGTATAGGGACTGACGTACAGTCTGCTAATCACTAACACACAACCTGCTTGGTCCACAAAAGTTCTTATAAGGACTGGTAACTTGGTATAGGGTGCTACGGTACATAGGCCTGAGTGCGTTACAGTCTGCTGTTCTGTAAGGACCGCTATCGGTCCACAATACATAGGGTTGCCGTGCACTACTGCTGACCGCTGCCCTATACTGCAGCAGTCCTTCAGCGGTATAGGGACTGACGCACAGTCTGCTAAACACTAACACACAACCTGCTTGGTCCACAAAAGTTTTTATAAGGACTGGTAACTTGGTATAGGGTGCTACGGTACATAGGCCTGAGTGCAGTACAGTCTGCTGTTCTGTAAGGACCGCTATCGGTCCACAATACATAGGGTTGCCGTGCACTACTGCTGACCGCTGCCCTATACTGCAGCAGTCCTTCATTGGTATAGGGACTGACGTACAGTCTGCTAATCACTAACACACAACCTGCTTGTTCCACAAAAGTTCTTATAAGGACTGGTAACTTGGTATAGGGTGCTACGGTACATAGGCTTGAGTGCGGTACAGTCTGCTGTTCTGTAAGGACCGCTATCGGTCCACAATAGATAGGGTTGACGTGCACCACTGCTGACCGCTGCCCTATACTGCAGCAGTCCTTCAGCGGTATAGGGACTGACGTACAGTCTGCTAAACACTAATACACAACCTGCTTGGTCCACAAAAGTTCTTATAAGGACTGGTAACTTGGTATAGGGTGCTACGGTACATAGGCTTGAGTGCGGTACAGTCTGCTGTTCTGTAAGGACCGCTATCGGTCCACAATAGATAGGGTTGACGTGCACCACTGCTGACCGCTGCCCTATACTGCAGCAGTCCTTCAGCGGTATAGGGACTGACGTACAGTCTGCTAAACACTAATACACAACCTGCTTGGTCCACAAAAGTTCTTATAAGGACTGGTAACTTGGTATAGGGTGCTACGGTACATAGGCTTGAGTGCGGTACAGTCTGCTGTTCTGTAAGGACCGCTATCGGTCCACAATAGATAGGGTTGACGTGCACCACTGCTGACCGCTGCCCTATACTGCAGCAGTCCTTCAGCGGTATAGGGACTGACGTACAGTCTGCTAAACACTAATACACAACCTGCTTGGTCCACAAAAGTTCTTATAAGGACTGGTAACTTGGTATAGGGTGCTACGGTACATAGGCTTGAGTGCGGTACAGTCTGCTGTTCTGTAAGGACCGCTATCGGTCCACAATAGATAGGGTTGACGTGCACCACTGCTGACCGCTCACCTATACTGCAGCAGTCCTTCAGCGGTATAGGGACTGACGTACAGTCTGCTAATCACTAACACACAACCTGCTTGTTCCACAAAAGTTCTTATAAGGACTGGTAACTTGGTATAGGGTGCTACGGTACATAGGCTTGAGTGCGGTACAGTCTGCTGTTCTGTAAGGACCGCTATCGGTCCACAATAGATAGGGTTGACGTGCACCACTGCTGACCGCTGCCCTATACTGCAGCAGTCCTTCAGCGGTATAGGGACTGACGTACAGTCTGCTAAACACTAATACACAACCTGCTTGGTCCACAAAAGTTCTTATAAGGACTGGTAACTTGGTATAGGGTGCTACGGTACATAGGCTTGAGTGCGGTACAGTCTGCTGTTCTGTAAGGACCGCTATCGGTCCACAATAGATAGGGTTGACGTGCACCACTGCTGACCGCTGCCCTATACTGCAGCAGTCCTTCAGCGGTATAGGGACTGACGTACAGTCTGCTAAACACTAATACACAACCTGCTTGGTCCACAAAAGTTCTTATAAGGACTGGTAACTTGGTATAGGGTGCTACGGTACATAGGCTTGAGTGCGGTACAGTCTGCTGTTCTGTAAGGACCGCTATAGGTCCACAATAGATAGGGTTGACGTGCACCACTGCTGACCGCTCACCTATACTGCAGCAGTCCTTCAGCGGTATAGGGACTAAGAGTTTTGTCACAGGGTCATTTAAAAAATGACATGCAGAGGAAGAGGCAGGCCCTTCCGCAGGGGTGGTAGGGGTAGGGCAGGAGCAACAGGCTTGAGCCAAAGTGGGAAGTTGCAGAAGGTGCGTTCAATTACTTTAAAGGATGCACCAGACTTGGTTGAGTGGCTCGCTCAGCCTTACTCTTCTGCACCCTCCTCATCCTCTCGATCTGCACCCTCTTCTTCACTCTCTGCTATGTGCACCCCCAAAGACACTACCACCAACAACACGACCACCACCACCACCACCACATACCTTCCGCTTGAGTCACTGGAATTATTTTCCGATCCATATCAAGAGGACATTTCTGATGCGCAGCCACTCTTGGTATTGGATCAGGAAGAGGAGGTAGCAACAAGCGCTACTCAGCAGTCTGACGCCAGTACCCAGATCAGCCCAAGGAGGAGGTTGGTCCCCGGTGTTGCTGCCTACTCTACTTATAGCGGTGGGGAAGGTGACGTTGATGATGACGTGTCTAGTGATGTCACGTGGGTGCCCACAAGAGAGGAAGAGGAGGGGAGTTCAGAGGGAGATATGGACCAGCAGATAGGGAGGAGAAGCAGCAATGACTTACATTGCACAGCAGGGACAAAGCAGACTGCAAATGTATCAGGAGCGAGTCATCGACCATGTACGGTCACATCTGGCGCTCCCAGGACACCGGCACATGGCTCCGCAGTGTGGGCTTTTTTTAACGTGTCCGCTGCTGACAATAGCGTTGCCATCTGCAATCTTTGCAGTCAACGCGTTAGTCGCGGTAAGCCCAATACTCACCTAGGGACGACCGCCTTAAGAAGGCACATGAGCAGCCATCACCGAGCCCAGTGGGAGCAACGGAACACACAAAGCCACACTGCAGGCTCTCACCGTCCAGCCTCGTCTTCTACTTCTCCTTCTCCTCTCTCCTCACAATTGTCCTCCACTCCACCTTCCATCACGCCAAGCTCACATTTTTCTGCAAAAAGGCAGGCTTCCGTGGGCCTAATGTTTGAGCGTAAAAAAATGATGACGCCGGATAACCCTCTTGCCCAACGGTTGGCGGCTGGCTTGTCAGAACTCATAGCCCGCCAACTACTGCCATATAAACTGGTGGACTCGGAGGCCTTTCGCAAATTTGTGGCCATTGGAACACCACAATGGAAGGTCCCAGGAAGGAAGTATTTCTCAGAGAAGGGCATCCCAGAGCTATATGGCCATGTTCAGCGGCAAGTGAATGTATCTCTGGCACACAGTGTCGGTGCCAAGATACATCTGACCACAGACACGTGGTCTAGCAAACACGGGCAGGGAAGGTATATCAGTTTTACTGCCCACTGGGTGAACCTTCTGACGGCCGTCAAGCATGTAACCCGTGGCACCCGTGTAGATTTGGTTTTACCGCCACGGATTGCATGCAGGCCTGACTCTTCTTCTCCTCCTCCTACTCCATCCTCCTCCCTCTCCTCCTCAGCTGCCTCCTCCTTTTCCGCTGCTAGCGTCTCTTCCACTGCACCGCCCAAGCTCCCCAGAACCTATTCCACATGCCAGGTGAGACGTTGCCATGCCGTGCTGCGTCTGTTGTGCCTGGAAGCAAAGAGCCACACTGGCCCGGCACTCCTTTCAGCTTTGCGTTCACAGGCAGATGAGTGGCTAACACCGCTCAATTTGACAGTTGGTAAAGTGGTGTGTGACAACGGTGCCAATCTGCTTAGCGCATTGAAACAGGGCAAAATCACGCACGTGCCGTGCATGGCACACGTCTTAAACTTGGTCGTGCAGCGATTCCTTGTCAAATACCCTGGGGTCCAGGACATCTTGCGGCAGGCAAGGAAAATCTCGGCCCATTTCAGAAGATCTTACACGGCCATGGCTCGCCTTGCTGACATTCAGCGGCGACACCATCTGCCGGTCAGACGTCTTATTTGCGATTGCCCGACGCGATGGAACTCAACCTTCTATATGCTTGATAGGCTGCTCCAGCAGAAACGTGCAGTTAACGTCTACCTGTATGAACTCTGCGAAAGAAACGGTTCTGGGGAGCTGGGTTTTTTTTCACCGCGCCAGTGGCTGCTCATGCGCGACACATGCAGACTTCTGCGGCCATTTGAGGAGATCACCAAACTGGTCAGTCGCAGCCATGGCGCCATCAGTGACATGGTACCTTATGCCTTCTTTCTGGAGCGTGCATTGCGTCGTGTCATTGATCAGGCTGTGGAGGAGCAGGAGCGGGAAGATGAGGAAGTCGCAATGCTGGATGAATTCCCAGGGGGGGCTACTCTATCTGAGACAAGTCAACAACAGGAGTCTGATGAGGAGTCAGAGGAGGATGGTGCCGGGGCGGATGAGCAGGAGCAAGAAGAGCATGCTTTAAACCTTTCTGGGATCCCTGTTGTGCGAGGATGGGGAGAGGAGAATGAAGAGGACGACATTATCCTGGATGATGAGCAGGAGCCAGGCCACCACACCGCTTCCACTTTAGTGCAAATGGGGGCCTTCATGCTCCAGTGTTTTAATAGGGACCCCCGTATAAAAAGCATGAGGGTCAAGGACCAGTACTGGGTGGCAACGTACTTAGACCCCCGGTACAAACACAAAATGGCGGAAATGTTACCGCCGTCGCAGAGGGCTGTCAGAATGCAGCACTTCCAGGCCTTGCTTCGAGAAATGCTGCATTCTGCTTTTGCGTGCGCTGGCAGAGGAGCAATTCCCACTCCCAGAGAAGGATTTGCGGGTACCAATCCAACAGCGCCTGCAAGAAGAGGCCGGTTTGAAGATGTGTTGGTGACTTCGGATATGAGGTCATTCTTTCAGCCGACCCATCGACAGGTGTCATCCGGATCCAGCATCAGGGAACGCCTAGACCGTCAGGTGTCCGACTACATTGGGTTAACGGCCGATGTGGACGCTCTGAGGAGTGATGAACCCCTAGACTACTGGGTGGGCAGGCTTGACCTCTGGCCAGAGCTTGCCCAATTTGCAATCGAACTGTTGGCTTGCCCCTCATCCAGTGTCCTGTCCGAAAGGACGTTCAGCGCAGCAGGGGGGATTGTGACCGATAAGCGTACTCGCCTAGCTCACCACAGTGTTAACTACCTCACATTTCTAAAAATGAATGAGGCATGGATCTCGGAGGAATTCAACACATGTGATCAGTAGACCATGTATATGTCTATAAACAATTTTTGGAATCAAGCACACAGACCTTCTTAATTCATTTGGCTCACTTCCCTGACCCAAAAAAGCACACCGTACTATATGCCCCTACCCTCCTCTTTGAAGAGGTTGAGCGGTGTCATATTTCTACTGGGGCTGCTTATTATGAGGGGTTCCCACCATCCCTGTGCTGTGCTGACTTCCTCCTGGGTGTTCTTATTATGAGGGGCTCCCACCATCCCTGTGCTGTGCTGACTTCCTCCTGGGGGTTCTTATTATGAGGGGATCACACCATCCCTGTGCTGTGCTGACTTCCTCCTGGGGCTGCTTACGGTGCTGCTGTCAGCGCTGTATGTCACGGAGCTGCTGTCAGCGCTGTATGTCACGGAGCTGCTGTCAGCGCTGTATGTCACGGAGCTGCTGTCAGCGCTGTATGTCACGGAGCTGCTGTCAGCGCTGTATGTCACGGAGCTGCTGTCAGCGCTGTATGTCACGGAGCTGCTGTCAGCGCTGTATGTCACGGAGCTGCTGTCAGCGCTGTATGTCACGGAGCTGCTGTCAGCGCTGTATGTCACGGAGCTGCTGTCAGCGCTGTATGTCACGGAGCTGCTGTCAGCGCTGTATGTCACGGTGCTGCTGTCAGCGCTGTATGTCACGGAGCTGCTGTCAGCGCTGTATGTCACGGAGCTGCTGTCAGTGCTGTATGTCACGGAGCTGCTGTCAGCGCTGTATGTCACGGAGCTGCTGTCAGCGCTGTATGTCACGGAGCTGCTGTCAGCGCTGTATGTCACGGTGCTGCTGTCAGCGCTGTATGTCACGGAGCTGCTGTCAGCGCTGTATGTCACGGAGCTGCTGTCAGCGCTGTATGTCACGGAGCTGCTGTCAGCGCTGTATGTCACGGAGCTGCTGTCAGCGCTGTATGTCACGGAGCTGCTGTCAGCGCTGTATGTCACGGTGCTGATGTCAGTGCTCTGTATTACGGTGCTGCTGTCAGTGCTCTGTATCTCCTGCACCCTCTTGTTTGCCTACCCTGGTCCCTGACCTTCCCTCTCCTCCATTGCCTTCATTAGCTCCATAGTCCTGAATTGTCAGAACAATTTCCCAAATAAAAAAAAAATGCTTGTAGTTATCGATCCCAAATTCACCTCATACATGTATTATGCTATTGTCCAGGTGGTGGGACTACGTGCTACCCCCTAATAATTACCCCGTGGCCGCAAATTCGACCTAAAGGTTTGCGAAATTCGCCTCCCATTGAAGTCAATGGAGCCCGCGGCGAACGGTCGTTTTCGCGAACGTTTGTGTCCGTTCGCGTTTCGCGTTCGCGAAACGTCCCGTCGGAAGTTCGTCCATCACTAATACTTGACAGCAAAATTATTGGGTGATAATATGTATACACACCCTCAATTACAGCATGAACCCATTTACCTTTACCCACACCTATGCTTGTCAGTAGAGCAAAGACAGGAGATATATTTCTGTGCCTGGATTTTAATCTTTTCACTTAAAGACAACTCTTTCCATGCTAGGGAGAAAAAAAAAATATGTATGTACGGTATCTCACAAAAGTGAGTACAGCCCTCACATTTTTGTAAATATTTTATTATATCTTATCATGTGACAACACTGATGATATTACACTTTGCTACAATGTAAAGTAGTGAGTGTACAGCTTGTAAAACTAAAGTAAATTTGCTGTCCTCTCAAAATAAGTCAACAGACAGCCATTAATGTCTATACCACTGGCAACAAAAGTGAGTACACCCCTAAGTGAAAATGTCCAAATTGGACCCAAATGTCAATATTTTGTGTGGCCGCCATTATTTTCCAGCACTGCCTTAACCCTCTTGGGCATGGAGTTCACCAGAGCATCACGGGTTGCCACTGGAGTCCTCTTCCACTTCTCCACGTGGACTTCATGGAGCTGGTGGATGTTAAAGACCTTGCGCTCTTCCACCTTCCGTTTGAGGATGCCCAACAGATGCTCAATAGGGTTTAGGCAGGCGCGGACTGACAACTCATGGGGCCCCCGGGCAATAGGAGATTATGGGGCCCCCAGGCAATCAGACATTATGGGGCCACACAGTATACACAAACACACACACACACAGTATACAATCACACAGTATACACAGACATGTTTCTATTGGCTGAGAAGGTACTGGAGGGGTGGGGCAGCTATAATCTCAGGATTTTTAGACCAAAAGGATGTCGGTAAGGGATATTTCAGAGACAGATGTAAAAAAAAACACAGATTTTTACATACTGCCCCTGGTTTTACTGAGGCTGGCAACCCTGATGGGGCCCCCTAGTGGCACGAGGCCCTTGGGCAGTGCCCGAGGGGCCAAATGGTCAGTCCGCCCCTGGGTTTAGTTTTGGAGACATGCTTGGCCAGTCCATCACCTTTACCCTCAGCTTCTTTAGCAAGGCAGTGGTCGTCTTGGATGTGTGTTTGGGGTCGTTATGTTAGAATACTGCCTTGCTGCCCAGACTCCAAAGGGAGGGGATCATGCTCTGCTTCAGTATGTCACAGTACATGTTGGCATTCATGGTTCCCTCAATGATCTGTAGCTCCCCTGTGCCGGCAGCACTCATGCAGCCCCAGACCATGACACTCCCACCACCATGCTTGACTGTAGGCAAGACATACTTACATAGTTACATAGTTAGTCAGGTTGAAAAAAGACACATGCCCATCAAGTTCAACCACAAAATAAATAAATAATAATAATATCATACAATCCCATATACCCAAATCTATACCCACAGTTGATCCAGAGGAAGGCAAAAAACCCCACCAGAGCATGATCCAATTTGCTAAAGCAGGGGAAAAAATTCCTTCCTGATCCCCCGAGAGGCAATCAGATTTTCCCCGGATGAACTTTACCTATAAATGTTAGTACCCAGTTATATTATGTACACTTAGGAAATAGTCCAGGCCTTTCTTAAAGCAATGAACTGAGCTGGCCAGAACCACCTCTGCAGGGAGTCTATTCCACATTTTCACAGCTCTTAGCCCTTGTACACATGGTCGGAGATTCAGACGGAAGGTGTCCGATAGGACCGTTTTGTCGGATAATCCGACTGTGTGTGGTCTCCATCGGACTGTTTCTGTAGGAGTATCCGACGGACCAAGTTTTCCAACTTGCCGGTAAAATTTTCTGACAACATGATCCGATCGGACATACTCCGATCATGTGTAGAGAATTCCGATCGGACAAAGTGCCACGCATGCTCAGATCAAATTCCTACACCAAAGCTATTGGCTACTAGCCTGAACGTAGTCCCGTCGTAACAAAATAACGTCATCACGTTTTGAACAATCGGATTTTCCGTCAACTTTGTCCGACCGTGTGTATGCAACAGTTTTGGACAAAATCCGTGAAGAAACCTTTCCGTATTTGGAGATGAAATCTCTTTTCCTCTAGACGTAAAGAGTGCCCCCTTGTCCTCTTTGTTGACTGTAAAGTGAATAACTCAACACCAAGTTCACTATATGGACCCCTTATATATTTGTACATGTTGATCATATCCCCCCTTAATCTCCTCTTATCAAGAATGAATAAATTCAGTTCCTCTAATCTTTCCTCATAGCTGAGCTCCTCCATGCCTCTTATCAGTTTGGTTGACCTTCTCTGCACTTTCTCCAGTTCCCCGACATCCTTTCTGAGAACCGGTGCCCAAAACTGAACTGTATATTTCAGATGAGGTCTTACTAATGATTTGAACAGGGGAAAAATGATACCTCTCTTAATACAAGAAAGGACTTTGCTCACTTTGAAAACAGCAGCTTGGCATTGCATGCTATTATTGAGCTTATGATCTACCAAAACCCCCAGATCCTTCTCCATTATGGATTCCCCCAGTTGTCCTCCCCCTAGCATGTATGATGCATGCATATTCTTAGGCCCCAAGTCCATAACTTTACATTTATCCACATTAAACCTCATTTGCCACATAGTCGCCCAATTAGACAGAGCATTGAGGTCGGCTTGTAAATTGGAGACATCCTGTAAGGACGTTATTCCACTGCATATCTTGGTGTCATCTGCAAAGATGGAAATTTTACTTTTGATCCCAGACCCAATATCATTTATAAAGATATTAAAAAGTAAGGGTCCCAGCACTGAACCTTGGGGGGCACCACTGATAACCTTAGACCAGTCAGAGTAAGAATCATTAACCACGACTCTCTGAATTCTGTCTTTTAGCCAGTTTTCTATCCATTTACAAACTGATATTTCCAAACCCGTAGACTTTACCTTACACATGAGCCGTGTGTGCGGAACTGTCCACCACCACCCCTCTGTCCAAGGTTTTACTTACCACCTCATAAAAATAAATCAGGTTTGTCTGACAACTTCTGTCTTTCATGAATCCATGCTGTCTGTTGCTTAAAATATTTTTTTCCTGCAAGAACTCGTCTATGTGGTCTTTTATTAATCCCTCCAATATCTTCCCAACTATAGAAGTTAAACTAACAGGTCTATAGTTACTTGGTAAAAAACTTTGTTCCCTTTTTAAATATAGGCACCACATTGGCCCTGTGCCAATCCAGTGGTACTATTCCTGTCATTAATGAGTCCCTAAAAATTAGATACAATGGCTTTGAAATTACGGAGCTCAATTCTTTTAGGATCCGTGGGTGGATGCCATCAGGTCCAGGTGCTTTATCCACCTTTATTCTGTCCAAATATTTCTGGGCCATATCACTTTTGAGCTATTGTGGATTTGGGGCTGCGTCACTACCACCCCCATTATGGACATGGTTGTCTTGGGTGTGTGTTTGGGGTCGTTATCATGTTGGAATACTGCCCTGCAGCCCAGTCTCTGAAGGGAGGGGATCATGCCCTGCTTCAGTATGTCACAATACATGTTGGCATTCATGGTTCCCTCAATGAACTGTAGCTCCCCAGTTCCGGCAGCACTCATGTAGCCCCAGACCATGACACTCCCACCACCATGCTTGACTGTAGGCAAGACACAGTCTTGTACAGTCTTTGTACTCCTCACCTGGTTGCCGCCACACACGCTTGACACCATCTACGTTTATGTTAGTCTCATCAGACCACAGGACATGGTTCCAGTAATCCATGACCTAAGTCTGCTTGTCTTCAGCAAATTGTTTGCAAGCTTTCTTGTGCTTCATCTTTAGAAGAGGCTTCCTTCTAGGACAACAGCCATGCAGACCAATTTGATGCAGTGTGCGGCATAATGCAGTAATGCTGGCAGCACTCATATGTCTATTTCCCAAAGACAATCTCTGGATATGATGCTGAGCACGTGACCTCAACCTCTTTGGTCGACCATGGTGAGGCCAGTTTTGAGTGGAACCTGTCCTGTTAAAACGCTGTATGATCCTGGCCACTGTGCTGTAGCTCCGTTTCAGGATTTACACTGTTATACATGCTATACACTCACTAATTTACATTGTAGCAAAGTGTAATTTCTTCAGTGTTGTCACATGAAAAGATATAATAAAATATTGACAAAAATGTCCGGGGTTGTACTCACTTTTGTGAGATACTGTATATGCATGAACCACCTAGTTGGGCCTTTTTATAGCATACAGTTTATATGACATTATTTCTATAATGTATTATTTTGTACATAAAAATGTGAGAGGTGTACTCACTTTTGTGCGATACCGTATATCATTTATGATTTCTTGCCCATTTTTCAGAGAACATGAATGATAACACAAAATCATTTCTTTCTCTCATGGTTAGTATTTGGCTGAAGCCATTATCAATTAACTGTGTTTACTCTTTTAAATCATAATGGCAACAGAAACTACCCAAGTGACCCCGATCAACGATATGAATAAATATGATTTTGGCCTGATAACATGCACACAAGTTGACACAAAAGGATTTGAATGGCTATTGAAGGTAACCATCCTCACCTGTGATCTGTTTGCTTGTAATTGGTGTGTGCCAAAAAAGGTCAATGAGTTTCTGGACTCTTGACAGACCCTTGCATGTTTCATCCAGTGCTGCGCTGACGTTTCTGGATTCTGAATCATAGGGAAAGCAAAAGAATTGTCAAAGGATATGCAGGAAAAGGTAGTTGAACTGTATAAAACAGAAATTGAGAATGCCAATCAGCAGTGTTCAAACACGAATCAAGAAGTGGAAAATGAGGGGTTCGGTTGAAACCAAACCACAGTCAGGTAGACCAACTAAAATTTCAGTCACAACTGCCAGGAAAATTGTTAGGGATGCAAAGAAAACACCCACAAATAACTTCAGGTGAAATACAGAACTCTCTGAAAACATGTGGTGTGGCTGTTTCAAGATGCACAATAAGGAGGCACTTAAAGAAAGATGGGCTGCATGGTCGAGTCGCCAGAAGTAAGCCATTACTATGCAAATTCCACAAAGTATCCCACTTACAATACACCAAATAGCACAGAGACAAACCTTCTGGCACAAAGTAATTTGGAGTGATGAGACCAAAATTTAGTTTTTTGGCCACAACCATAAACGCTACATTTGGAGAGGACTCAACAAGGCCTATGATGAAAGGTACACCATTCCTACTGTGAAACACAGAGGGGGATTGCTAATGTTTTGGGGATGTGTGAGCTACAAAGGAACAGGAAATTTGGTCAAAATTGATGGCAAGATGAATGCAGTATGTTATCAAAAAATACTGGAGGAACAGTTGCATTCATCAGCCAGGAAGCTGCGCATGGGACGTACTTGGACATTCCAACATGACAATGATCCAAAACACAAGGCCAAGTTGACCTGTCATTGGCTACAGCAGAATAAAGTGAAAGTTCTGGAGTGGCCATCTCAGTCTCCTGACCTCAATATCATTGAGCCACTCTGGGGAGATCTAAAACGTGCCGTCCATGCAAGACAGCCCAAGAATTTACAGGAACTGCTGGCCTTTTGTCAAGAGGAATGGGCAGCCTTACCATCTGAGAAGATAAAGAGCCTCATCCACAAATACCACAAAAGACTTCAAGCTGTCATTGATGTTAAAGGGGGCAATACACGGTATTAAGAACTGGGGTATGTAAACTTTCAAACTTTGGGTAGTTTCTGTTGTGATTAGGATTTAAAAAGAGTAAACACAGTTGATTGATAATAAATGGCTTCAGTCAAACACTAACCATGAGTGAAAGATAAGTTGTTGTGTTATCATTAATATTCTCTGAAAAATGGCCAAGAAATCATAAATTCTGCCAGGGTATGTAAACCTATGAGCACAACTGTATATATATATCTGTATATATATATATATATATATATATATATATATACAGTGGTGTGAAAAAGTGTTTGCCCCCTTCCTCATTTCCTGTTCCTTTGCATGTTTGTCACACTTAAGTGTTTCGGAACATCAAACCAATTTAAACAATAGTCAAAGACAACACAAGTAAACACAAAATGCAATTTGTAAATGAAGGTGTTTATTATTAAAGGTGAAAAAAAATCCAAACCATCATGGCCCTGTGTGAAAAAGTGATTGCCCCCTAAACCTAATAACTGGTTGGGCCACCCTTAGCAGCAACAACTGCAACCAAGCGTTTGCGATAACGTGCAATGAGGCTTTTACAGCGTCCTGGAGGAATTTTGGCCCACTCATCTTTGCAGAATTGTCCTAATTCAGTTACATTAGAGGGTTTTCGAGCATGAACGGCCTTTTTAAGGTCATACCACAACATCTCAATAGGATTCAGGTCAGGACTTTGGCTAGGCCACTCCAAAGTCTTCATTTTGTTTTTCTTCAGCCATTCGGTGGTGGACTTGCTGGTGTGTTTAGGATCATTGTCCTGCTGCAGAACCCAAGTTCGTTTCAGCTTGAGTACACAAACAGATGGTCGGACATTCTCCTTCAGGATCTCTTGGTAGACAGCAGAATTCATAGTTCCTTTTATCACGGCAAGTCTTCCAGGTCCTGAAGCAGCAAAACAGCCCCAGACCATCACACTACCACCACCATATTTTACTGTTGGTATAATGTTCTTTTTATGAAATGCAGTGTTCCTTCTACGCCAGATATACTTGGACACACACCTTCCAAAGAGTTCCACTTTTGTCTCATCGGTCCACAGAATGTTGTCCCAAAAGTCTTGGGGATCATCAAGATGTGTTGTGGAGAAATTGAGACGAGCTTTGATGTTCTTTTTGCTCAGCAGTGGTTTTCTCCTTGGAACTCTGCCATGCAGGCCATTTTTGCCCAGTCTTTTCCTGATGGTGGAGGCATGAACGCTGACCTTAACTGAGGCAAGTGAGGCCTGCAGTTCCTTGGACGTTGTTGTGGGGTCTTTTGTGACCTCTTGGATGAGTCGTCGCTGCGCTCTTTGGGCGGCCGGCCACTCCTGGGAAGGTTCACCACTGTTCCATGTCTTCGCCATTTGTGGATAATGGCTCTCACTGTGGTTCGCTGGATTCCCAAAGCTTTGAAAATGGCTTTATAACCCTTTCCAGACTGATAGATCTCAATTACTTTCTTTCTCAATTGTTCCTGAATTTCTTTGGGTCTCGGCATGATGTGTAGCTTTTAAGGATCTTCTGGTGGACCTTACTGTGTCAAGCAGCTCCTATTTAAGTGATGCCTTGATTGTGAACAGGTGTGGCAATAATCAGGCCTGGGTGTGGCTATAGAAATTGAACTCAGGTGTGGACAACCACAGTTATAGTATGTTTTAACAAGGGGGGCAATCACTTTTTCACACAGGGCCATGATGGTTTGGATTTTTTTTCACCTTTAATAATAAACACCTTCATTTACAAATTGCATTTTGTGTTTACTTGTGTTGTCCTTGACTATTGTTTAAATTGGTTTGATGTTCCGAAACACTTAAGTGTGACAAATATGCAAAGGAACAGGAAATGAGGAAGGGGGCAAACACTTTTTCACACCACTGTATGTATATATATATATATATATATATATATATATATATATATATATATATATATATATATATATACACATACACACACACACACAGTGCTCAGCATAATTGTAAACATAATTGTAAACACCCCAACAGATTTGTCAGAGAACCTTTACTTTCCTTTCAGAATCAACATTTTCTATAGAACACTATACTACAAAATACTCCCACAGATGCTGGCCATTGATTGCAACCAAGACTTGCTAATTTGCACACACAAAAAAGTATTTTTCCTAACAAATTAATTCAAGACCATGTTGCAAAAATGAATACACCTCAATGAAAGTCTTGGGGTTCATACACACTGCAGCTCAAAGGGGCTCAAAGAAGCGGCTCCTACAGGCTTTTGAGTTCTTTTTTCTTCTGTCTAGAAACTTCCCTGCATGTTAGCCAAAGTGTCCATGCACACTAGGGCTTTTTCAATAATGTGAGGGGTGTACTCACTTTTGTGAAATACTGTACATGCTCCTAATTCACTCCTGGCCTTATAACAATATTTATTTTCAGATAAAATTAAACCCAAAACCAAAAATGTAATATATAGCTACAGGCCAGCAGGAGCTGCAGGCACAGCAGAAGCAGAAGGCCTACATGACTGGGTTTGACTGTAGGCTCTGGTAACATAAGGCTTAATATAATGGTGTTTTAAGGAAAATAGGCCTTACCTCATTGGTGGAGGGAAGGATGTGGCCCTAGGGGTCTCATGGTGGGAGGTGTTGCTTCTAGCATCAGATGGAACAAGGGACAGCGCCGGACAAGCTTCTCCCGCCCCTTCACTTGTTATATGGGTGGCTCTTTTCTTACCAGGTTGATTAGGGTGGGACTGGTGATGTTGTAGCAGCAGGCAGATGTCGCAGGGTTTTCGAAGACGGGGATGGTTTTTTTCTTTGGAGAACAATGGGTTGGGCCTGTCTCCGGTATGGATGCACCTGCCCTAATAAGTGTCATAAGTAATATGTGATTGGTTAGTTGGCTGTATGGGCTGGAGAATTGATAAACAATTGGCGGTGTAGTTTACGGCTGGGGGCTGTGGAGATGCAAGCTGGTGCCAGATACAGCTGGTTGGTCATTCACGTGTCTTCAAAAATCCTAATACCTAGTAGAAGAGCGGGTAGTTACATCAGGCTGTTATGCTTTGTTTAACTACTTAAGGACCAGCCTCTTTTTCAGATTGGGTGTTTACATGTTTAAAACCGTTGTTTTTTTTTTGCTAGAAAATTACTTAGAATCCCCAAACATTATATATTGTTTTTTTTTTCTAACATCCTAGAGAATAAAATGGCGGTCATTGCAATACTTTTTTTTCACACCGTATTTGCGCAGTGGTCTTACAAGCACAATTTTTTTGGGAAAAAATTCACTTTTTTGAATAAAAAAATAAGACAACAATAATATTAGCCCAATTTTTTTTATATTGTAAAGGATAATGTTACACCGAGTAAATTGATAACCAACATGTCACGCTTCAAAATTGTGCCCACTCGTGGAATGGCTTCAAACTTTTACCCTCATATTTAGACTTAAATGCAATAAAAAAAAAAAGTAATTTAAAAAAAGTGCCTTTAAACTTCCCACCTGGCCAATGCATATATACGGCTGGGTGGGAGCCGTCTACTTTTGATAGGACGTTCAGGAACGTCCTTCAGAAGGAGCGGGATCGCGCCCGCGCAGCGGCGCGATACCGATGTGCTCGTGTCACCCGGACACGGCACATCTCAGATCGGCAGGAGGGCTCTGTGATTGGCCCTCCTGATCACATGGCGGCCGTGTCCAATCACGGCCGTCATGTGATGTAAACAAACAGCCGGTTGCTAGGCAATCGGCTCTCCTCTCCTCACACGGAAGTCATCGCTGAGGAGAGGAGAGCAGATCGCTGCAGCCGGCTGATGATCAGTGAGTATGAGCTTACAGCTTTTTACTCACTGATCATCAGTCTAGTGTAAACACACAACACAGTGTAAACACAGTCCCCACATATGTCCCCAAAACACACATGTCCCCAAAACATACATGTCCCCAAATAATAAAAACACATGTCCCTAATAATAAAAACATGTCCCCCACATATGTCCCACTAAAATCACATGTCCCAATGATTATCTGCACACATATGTACATGATCATTTGCGTACATATGTCCGTGATCACACAAACCAATTATTATACACTTAACGGAATTTTTTTTACCAAAAGCATGTAGCAGAATACATTTTGGCTTAAATTTATGACAAAATTTGATTTTATTGGATTTCTTTTAAAATAGAAAAAAGAAAATATTGTTTTTTTTCCAAATTTCCGCTATTTTTGCGCTTATATCGCAAAAAATAAAAAACGGAGTCGTGAATAAATAACACCAAAATAAAGCTCTATTTGTGCGAACAAAATGATAAAAATTTCATTTGGGTACAGTGTAGCATGATCGCGCAATTGTCACTGAAAGCGCTAGAGCGATGAAAGCTGAAAATTGGGCTGGGAAGGAAGGGGGCGAAAATGCCCTGTATTGAAGTGGTTAAGAGGTATGGGCAACATGAAGGACTCGATCTCCTCCGCAGCTACCAACGGCTCCGGTAAGCGGCGGAGGGCGGCAGGAGGGGGATGGCACCTCTCCCGTTGCCGTTAACGGTGATCTTGCGGCGAACCCGCCACGGAGACTACCATTATCGTAAACACGACCGGCACCGCAATTTTGATTCATTATTTTGGATTCGTTTAACCACTTACAGACCGCCGCACGCCGATATACATTCTAAGTTTGAAGAGGAATATCGTTGTTATGGCAGCAACTAGCTGCCATAACCCCAGTATCCTCTTCTTTGGCCGGTGGTCCGCTTTCCGATAAGAGTGGTCACTGCCGCGGATTCACCGCGAGATCACGTTTATCAGCGGTGGGAGAGGACCTCCGCTCCCGCCGTGCTCCGATGCCTTCCGTCACTTACCAGAGCCGTCGGCAGCGGCGGAGGCGATCGGACCTTCACCCTTGCTGGGTATGGAGACGAGTGTGGGGAAGATGGCCCCCACCTGTCTCCATAACATTGCAGGGCGGAAGTGATGTCAAAATGTCACTTCCGCCCATAGCTCTTAAAGGGCCATTTTTTTTTTGTTTTTTTTTAAATTACACATTTTTTTTATTGCATTTTAGTGTAAATATGAGATCTGAGTTATTTTTGACCCCAGATTTCATATTTAAGAGGTCCTGTCGTGCTTTTTTTCTATTACAAGGGATGTTTACATTCCTTGTAATAGAAATAAAAGTGGCACGATCTTTTTTTTTAACCACTTACCACGAATGACGGCTACAGGGCGGTTGCTTAACTTTGGCTTAACTCCCAGAATTCCGCTCTCGCGCGCCCCCTGGGGCACACACCCGAGAGCATCACGGATCACGCGATGAGTGGCCGTTTACGTCGTGATCGCTCCGTCAAATGACGGAACGATCACTTGTAAACAAACCAGCGTCATGTTATGACGCCGGTTCCTCCCTCCCATCTCTGTACCAATCAGTACAGCGGAGGGGGAGAGATCGGTGTCAGCCGCGCTGTGGGCTGGATCTGCAGTGCCCACAGCACTGCTCACCGACAATTAACCCCTCAATTCCCTACCAATACTCTTCAATACCCAGCTATGCCCTGCCAATACTCTGCAATACCCAACAATGCCCTGCCAATACTCTGCAATGCCCTGCCAATACTCTGCAATACCCAGCAATGCCCTGCCGATACTCTGCAATGCCCTGCCAATACTCTGCAATACCCAGCAATGCCCTGCCAATACTCTGCAATACCCAGCAATGCCCTGCCAATACTCTGCAATACCCTGCCAATACTCTGCAATACCCAGCAATGCCCTGCCAAAACTCTGCAATACCCAGCAATGCCCTGCCAATACTCTGCAATACCCTGCCAATACTCTGCGATGCCCTGCCAATACACTACGATGCCCTGCCAATAGTCTGCAATACCCAGCAATGCCCTGACAATACTCTGCAATACCCAGCAATACTCTGCAATAGCCTGCAATACACTGTCAATACTCTGCCATAAATTGCCATACCCAGCCATACTCGGTGATACCCAGCAATACCCGGTGATACCCTGCAATACCCAGCCATACTCTGCAATACTCAGCCATAGTCAGTGATACCCTGCAATACCCAGCCATACTCTGTGATACTCTGCAGTACCCAGCCATACCCGTTGATACTCTGCAATACCCAGCCATACTCAGCCATGCTCTGCCATACTCTGATACCCTGCAATACCCAGCCATACTCGTCCATGCTTAGTCATACTTGGTGATACCATGCAGTACCCAGCCATACTCGGTGATACCCTGCAATACTCGGTGATACCCAGCCATGCTCAGGCATGCTCAGCCATGCTTGGCTGTACTCGGCCTCTGCATGTGGCCAGGCTGTAGAAGTCTCACACATGTGGTATCGCCGTACTCAGAAGGAGTAGGAGAATCTATTTTGGGGTGTAATTTTTGGTATGTACATGCTATGTGTTAGAACTATTGTATAAATGGACAACTTTGTGTTAAAAAAAAAAAGAAGCATTTTAAGCACTTCCCGCCCGCCGGCCGTCATATGATGTCCTTGTGTCCTTGACTTTGTGCGGGGATATCTGAATGATGGGTGTAGCTACAGGCATCATTCAGATATCAGCTTTTTTAGCCAGCGATTCCCTACACCATAAGAACAATCATAGTGGCTGTTCCACTGCTTGATCGTTCTTACAGGAGACGAGAGGGGATGTCTCCCCCCCCCCCCCCCCGGTGCTTCTACCGATTTGCCAATACGATTAAAGCCAGAATCGTTTTATTATTTCAGGCTTCCCAGCCTAGGGGTGAGATGCGGGGTCTTATTGACCCCATATCTCACTGTAAAGAGGACCTGTCATGCCATATTCCTATTACAAGGGATGTTTACATTCCTTGTAATAGGAATAAAAGTGATCAAAAAATTTATTTTTGGGGGAAAAAAAATGTCAAACTAAAATAAAGTACAATAAAAAAATAAAAAAATTATTTAAAGCGCCCCTGTCCCCATGTGCTCGCATGCAAAAGCGAACGCATTCGTAAGTCCCTCCCACATATGAAAACGGTGTTTAAACCACACGTGTGAGGTATCGCTGCGAACGTTAGAGCGAGAGCAATAATTTTGGCCCTAGACCTCCTCTGTAACTCAAAAAATTTAACCAGTAAAAAAATTTAAAACGTCGCCTATGGGGATTTTTAAGTAGCGACGTTTGGCGCCATTCCACGAGCGTGTGCAATTTTGAAGGGTGACATGTTAGGTATCTATTTACTCGGCGTAACTTCATCTTTCACATTATGCAAAAACATTGGGCTAACTTTACTGTTTTGTTTTTAAGCACAAAACTTTTTTTTTCCAAAAAGAACGCTTTCGAAAAATTGCTGCGCAAATACCGTGCGAGACCACCATTGTATTCTCTAGGGTCTTTGCTAAAAATATATATATAATGTTTTGGGATTCGATGTAATTTTCTAGCAAATAAATGATGATTTTTACATGTAGGAGATGCTCCCTGCATGTTGGGCCTCTGTATGTGGCCACGCTGTGTAAAAGTCTCACACATGTGGTATCGCCGTACTCGGGAGTAATAGCAGAATGTGTTTTGGGGTGTAATTTGTGGTATGCATATGCTGTGTGTGAGAAATAACCTGATAATATGACAATTTTGTGGGGGAAAAAAAAAGGAAAAAAAAAAATCTTGATTCTGCAAAGAATTGTGGGAAAAAATTATAACTTCAAAAAACTCATCATGCCTCTTACTAAATACCTTGGAATGTCTTCTTTCCAAAAAGGGGTCATTTGGGGGGTATTTTTACTTTTCTGGCATGTTAGGCCGTGTACACACGGGCGGATTGTCTGCCCAACTTAGTCCGCTGAACCGTGTTTCAGCGGACAATCCGCTCGTGTGTGGGCTTCAGCGGACTTTTTCAGCGGACAGTCTGACGGACTAAGTCTTTCGGAATTTCCGTAATTTTGTCCGTCCAAACTTGGTTTCAGCGGACAGTCCGCTCGTGTGTAGGCAAGTTGGACGGACTAAGTATGGCGCATGCTCAGAAAGGATTTACACGGCCGAAGGTTGCATTGCAGTGTATAGGACGTCGTATTTCTAGTCCCGTCGTACGTGCTGTATACGTCATCGCGCAAGCTTTCAGCGGACTGTCTGTTCATCGTGTGTGGTCAAGTCCGTTCATTCAAAAGTTGAACGGACTGTCTGTCGGATTGTCTGACGAACTTAGTTGGGCAGACAATCCGCCCGTGTGTACGCGGCCTTAGGGTCTCAAGAAATGAGATAGGCCGCCAGTACTTCAGGTGTGATACATTTTCAGATATTGGCACCATAGCTTGTGGACTCTATAACTTTCACAAAGACCAAATAATATACACAAATTTGTACTTATTTTTACCAAAGATATGTAGTAGTATAATTTTTATTTATCAAAAGGTGAAAAAACGCAAGTCTACCACTTAAAATGCAAATGACACCTAGTGGCGCTATAAAGACTGCACACTGTTAAAGAAACAGTGTGTTAAGATCCCCAAAATACCAACATAAAAATGATAAATAACTGTGCATCAATATAATCAACAATAAAGTGAATATATCGTGATAATGTGACAGTAAAAAATACAATAAAAGTATAGGTTAGAATAAATACATAAATAAATCGCACAGAAAAAAATGCAGTGAAAAAAGTGACAAACGATGAAAATCACATACACAATAACAAAAAAGTGCTCTAATGAGACTGTGCAGTTCCAAAGTGCATTAAACAGGTCTTCAATCCAATGCAATTATTGAAGAGTAATAATCGTGATGATGACAATAGTTCAAAAAAAGAGAAGAAAAGTCTGCACCCAAATGTCCATCAGCTGCAAAACCTCCACCACACCCTTAGTGGTCGTGCCCCCCTTGTTCAAAACACTCACCAAAAGTATTGCCCAGCACTCTCGTGTCGGGCAAACAACGCTTATAATGTATGCAGGTGATGATTAATTCTCCAAGCCAGGAGAATTAGGAGAATTAGGGGATCTTAGCACACTGTTTCTTTAACAGTGTGCAGTCTTTATAGCGCCACTAGGTGTCATTTGCATTTTAAGTGGTAGACTTGCGTTTTTTCACCTTTTGATAGATTCATTTATTTTTAAAGTGGCAGCTGGGAGGAGGGTGAGTTTGAGCACTGTGATGATATACTAATTGGGAGGTCATTGATAGTGTATCTTGAGTTGTTTATAATTTTTATTACTAATCTTCTAAATTTTATAACAGAAACGAAGAAAAATTCATTTTTTTTTACAGAATTTTTGGTCTTTTTTCTTTTATAGCACAAAAAATAAAAAACACAGTGGTGATTAAATACCACCAAAAGAAAGCTCTATTTGTGTGAAAAAAAGGACAAAAATGTCATATGGGTACAGTGTTGCATGACTGAGTAATTGTCATTCAAAATGTGAGAGCACCGAAAGCTGAAAATCGGTCTGGTTATTAAGGGTGTTTAAGTGGTTAAAGTGTAAAAAAATAAAATAAAAGGTAAAATAAATAAGAAAAAAATTCCCGCTAGGCTTGCGTGCAGAAGCGAATGTATACGTGAGCAGTGTCCGCATATGAAAACGGTGTTCAAACCACACATGTGAGGTATTGCAGTGATCGGTAGAGCAATAATTCTAGCCCTAGACCTCCTCTGTAACGCAAAACATGCAACCTGTAGAATATTTTAAACGTTGCCTATGGAGATTTTTAAGGGTAAAAGTTTGTCGCCATTCCGCGAGCGGGCACAATTTTGAAGCGTGACATGTTGGGTATCAATTTACTCGGTGTAACATTATCTTGTTGGGCTAACTTTACTGCTGTCTTATTTTTTAATTTAAAAAAGTGTATTTTTTCCCAAAAAAGTGCACTTGTAAAACCACTGCACAAATACGATGTGACAGAAACTATTGCAATGACCGCCATTTTATTCTCTAGGGTGTTAGAAAAAAATGTATAATGTTTGGGGGTTCCAAGTAATTTTCTAGCAAAAAAGAAAAAAGCAGTTTTTAACTTGTAAACAACAAATCTCAGAAAGAGGCTCGGTCCTTAAGTGTTTAAATTCATTACTATTCTAATGTATCCAAATTTCTGAAAAATTTGTCCAAATTTCAATTCAGAACAAAGCTAAATGCACAAGTCTAATATCTGGTGACCTGGTCATGAAAGTCCTTGTTCATAAACTCCCTGTTATGTCTAATGCTGCGTACACACGTAGCGGACTATCCGGCAGACTTAGTCCGGCGGACTTCCCGCCAGACTGTCTGCCGGACTTTCCGAACGGGCTACTTGCCCACACACGGCACTTTTTCAGCGGATTAATACGGCGTACTAAGTCCGCCGGACTATCGGCCGTACTTTTGAAATGAACGGACTTGCCCACACACGCGGAGAAAAGTCTGCTCATTTTGAGCGCGTCTCCAGGTAGGCGGGGCCCGCGAAGGAGGCCTCGCTGGCCCCGCCACCTGGTATGGACTTAAAGGGGAACCCCAACGCCAAAAAAAATCGGCGTGGGGGTCCCCGCCAGGTCCACATCAGACCCTTGTCCGAGCACGCTACCCGGCCAGCCAGGAAAGGGGGGGGGACGAGCGAGCGGCCCCCCTCCTGAGCCGTACCAGGCCGCGTGCCCTCAACATGGGGGGATGCTTTTGGGAAGGGGGGGCCGCACGGCCCCCCACCCCAAAGCACCTTGTCCCCATGTTGATGAGGACAAGGGCCTCTTCCCGACAACCCTGGCCGTTGGTTGTCGGGGTCTGCGGGCGGGGGGCTTATCGGAATCCGGGAGCCCCCTTTAATAAGGGGGCCCCCGGATCTCGGCCCCCCCACCCTATGTGAATGAGTATGGGGTACAATGTACCCCTACCCATTCACCTGTGGAAAAAGGTAAAAATAAAACACAACACACAAGGGTTAAAATAGTTTATTGCACAGCTCCGGGGGTCTTCCGTCTTCGGGGGTCTTCTCGCCGGACTCCTCCGCTATCTTTTGCTAGCGGAGGAGCCCGACATTCTTCTTCATCGCCGCCCTCTTCTTATGACTTCGGGGGTCTTGTCCCCCTCTTCGGTTCTTCTTGCCGGGCCACCGCACCTTCTTCTAGCTCTTTTACAGGCTGTGGCCCGGTCTTTTGTCGCCGCCTTCTGTTCTTCTATTCTTCTCTTCAGATGTTGCCTCGTCGCTCTCTCTGCTCACAATGACGGGGACAAGGCGCGCGGCGACTTATATAGGGACATCACCGGATGATGTCCCCACCCAGTATGATGTCACAGTCCCAGAGGATGCTGGGACTGTGACATCATAATAGGCGGGGACATCATCACCGATTTTTTCGGCGTTGCGGTTCCCCTTTAAGTCCATACCAGGTGGCAGGGCCAGCGAGGCCTCCTTCGCGGGCCCCGCCTACCTGGAGACGCGCTCAAGATGAGCGGAATTTTCTCCGGGCGGGAAAAGTCCGTTCATTTCAAAAGTACGGCGGACTGGCATGCGCACGGCCGGATTGTCAGCCGAAATGCGAGTCCGGCAGAAAGATTGGAGTGCAAAACTACTTTCTAAGTCCGCCGTACTTTTGGGTAAAAAAAGTCCGCCGGAGGCTACACACGGGGGGATTGTCCGGCGGACTTGAGTTTGCCGGACTTTTCCACCAGATTGTTTGATCGTGTGTACGCGGCATAACAAAGCCTTGTCACTGTTTTTCTATTTTCCTCTGCTTTGTCACCTTGTCATGTGCTCTCCCGATACAGATTGCAAAAGACTATACTGATGTACAAGTCAGTGGCAATTGTTTGATACACGCATAAACAAACGGCTGATTCACAGAGGCCTTAGGCTTTCTGTTTTTTTTAACTCTGAAGAACTGCAAGAGTTGGAAGACATGATAATTCTTTTAACAGTGTATGCTAGTAAAAAGCGACAAACAATTTAATATCAATAAACAAAACACACTGGGTTGAATTAAATGTACTGCAAGCATTTATAAGAACCTTTAACTGGGCTGTGAATTAGCACCAAGACCGTTTAATGGTAAATGAACTTAACCACTACAATACCGGGCACACTTTCCCCCCTTCCTGCCCAGGACAATTTTTAGCTTTCAGCGCTGATGCACTTTGAATGACAATTGCGCCGTCATACAACACTGTACCCAAACTAAATTTGTATCATTTTCTTCTCACAAACAGAGCTTTCTTTTGGTGGTATTTGATCACCGACAATTTTGAAAAAAAAAAAAACTGATGGGCACTGATAGGCGCCACTGGATAGGTGCCACTGGATAGGCAGCACTGATGGGGCACTAATGACTGGCATTACTGAGTGGCACTGATTGGCACTTTGATGGGGCACTGATTGGCACTGTTGTGGGCACTGACAGGCGTTTGTGGAGGGGGACAGGCTGGCAGGTGATGGGCACTGATGGGCACCTTTTGATGGGGCTGTGCTGGTAATCGATGTGCTGATTATCAGCACAGCCCCCCCCCCCCCCTCTCTGACAGGGAGAGCCGCCAATCGACTCTCCCTGTCAGTGTTAACCCGAGGAAAGCCATTTACCGGCACATCCTGGTTCCCGCGATGATCAGCTGTGATTGGTCACAGCTGATAATATGGTAAGTCAGAGGCTTCATACCGTGATTGAAGTTGCGGTGTGTCAGACTGACACATAGCACCTCCAATTGCTGCGCTGCGCGCCTCCATATGATGTCCGATCAGGATAACACAACCATTTGCCGCTGTCATTTTGCTATACAGCGGGCAGCAAGTGGTTAATATAATGGTCAGGGTTAGGCTGTACTCACACAAGAATAGACTGCTGCTGAAGTGTGTTACCTCTCCGGCAACTGCCCATTCTCGATTGCAGTAGGGGGCGGTGTAGGGTGTGATTCAGCACATTACACATAGCTCCCTTTTTTTTTTTGCTTGAAGTTATATTTTATTTTTTTGTTTCAATCGTTTTTATTGGTAATTTTTTCAACATTAACACAAGTGTAATACGTTATGGAAAACCCACTTTGGCCCGACATATTAAGGAACTGGGTGCATTCAAGAAAAAGAATGACAAAGTCAAACAGTCCAATATCTTACGGGCCCATGAGTGGCTTCCCACTCACTGGTCGGGTAGTCGGGGTACTATGAATGTAAAATCCAAACAGTAGTC
The DNA here is from genome assembly GCF_037356315.1 of Lithobates pipiens. NCBI lineage: Eukaryota > Metazoa > Chordata > Amphibia > Anura > Ranidae > Lithobates > Lithobates pipiens. Next base: position 207,755,386 of record NW_027507788.1, read on the forward strand.
CGTGAACCTGAGCATCATTTGCATCATCCCCAACAGGGGGAGCTATTGTGTAATATGAAATAATGTAAGTGTGAAGAAATAATTTGCACAGGGTATTCTGTGCTTAACTTTGAACATATTAACTCCTGCCTGTTCCCTTACTTGGACTCATGCGAGCCCTTTCACTTTATATTTATTGACCAAGTCGCTCTGGACCAACAACGGGTTAAAGGTTAATCCATCTTGTAGAAAAAATGGAGAAGAAAAGATGTGTAGGAGAAGAAAAAAAAGCAGAGGGGGAGGGGGAAAGAATTAGGTAAGATAAGAGAAAAGCCCGTAGAGAAGGAGATGGGAAAAGACAGGAAGAAAGTGGTAGTGCCTATGTGCCAGGCTATGGCACCCTGCTATACGGGATGCTAGTGTCTCTCCCTCCAGATCAGATGGATTCTGACAGGTATTTTATCCATAGAGTCCATGTTTTCTCAAAGTGGGCTAGTTTGTCCCAAAGGAATAGCCACCATACGTTCATTGATCATGATCCATGTCAATTTTGCCTTCAAAAGATCAAAGGAATTATGGGCGATCTCCAGGATCTCGCTATGGATATCCTAGCTACCATAAAGATTATTGCAATTAGTCATCTCACATGTCCCGTGTAGAGACTTTGTTAGGTTCACTTGGGTGAGGGAATAGATAAAATTATATGTGCGGATCCAGAACCACCTAACTTTGCTACACGTCCACCATGTATGGAGGACGGTGCCCTCCTGGCCACAACTGCAAAAACACTTGGAGTAGCTCCCTTTTTTTCTTATTCAAACTTTATAAACTTCAAACTTTATTGGAAGTGTAGAAAAGTTGCGTGATGTGCTGCACTGCTCTACAGTGCCATGCAATTCTGTGTAGGGTGGTTAAATAAAATGCAACATGTCTGTATTTTATTGCAGCAGGCTGCAGCACAGTTCTGGTCTGCATTGCAGTGTGAATAGGACGTACAGTAAACCATTTTTTTCTCCTTGCGGTCACTGGTGCTTTACAATGCAGTAAAACTCCTGTCATCACATGTGTGAATAAGCCTGTAAAAAAGTTCTGTAAAAAACGTGCATGTAAGCATTAACTGCAATGTGAATAGTAATACTATAACTAGTCTAGAGTGCATTTTAGGAGAATGGCTAGGATATGGTGCAATGTTCTCTGACAGGTACCTCTTAGCCCTTGTACACACGGTCGGAGATTCCATCGGAATGTTTCCTATCGGACCGTTTTGTCGGATATTCCGACTGTGTGTGGTCTGCATCAGACTGTTTCCATCGAAATATCCGACGGACCAATTTTTCCAACTTGCCAGTAAAATTTTCAGACAAAATGCTCCTATCGGACATACTCCGATCATGTTTAGCCTACTCCGACGGACAAAGTGCCACGCATGCTCAGATCAAATTCCTAGACCAAAGCTATTGGCTACTAGCCTGAACGTAGTCCCGTTGTAACGAAATAATGTCATCACGTTATGTACAATCAGATTTTCCGACAACTTAGTCCGACCGTGTGTATGCAATATCACTTCCGGACCTCTTCCGGAATTAATCCGTTGGAATTACTCCAATGGATTTGGTTGTCGGAATCTCCGACCGTGTGTACAAGGGCTTAGCGTAAGCAATAGGTAAAGGTCTGTAGCAGCTGTAAAGGGATAGCCTTTGGTCTCTTAACTCTTCAGCCGGCTAGCTTTGGGGCCCAGCTCAATTGTTGGTGCACATGAGAATAGTCCTAGTCAAGCTGGCAGGCAGCAGTAAGGCTACAAAATGGCTGTGTGGTCAGTTCCTAAGGGGGTTAGTCTCTCTAGCAGTGGATTTTAAATCCCCACAGCAGCAGCTTACCAGTAACAGTCCACTCTCTGCTCTGCACTCTGGCTGTCAGCACCCCCAAACTCAGAGCACTGGATCCCATTCATACCACTGATATGCCACAGTGATGGTGCACACTGATCAGCAATGTGCACTCTCCAGGCTCCCTCACAGTAAGAGGAAACGATGTCCTACAGAGCCTAAGAAAATGCATCTTTTCCCCCTCCTTTTGGCAATCTCCCTCTGGGAAATGCAGTTTAAAAGCTCTTGATTACAGTGGAATCTTTCTCCTCTGAACTACATATCCCACAGTGCAGTGTTGCCTGACTCAGTATATTGTACTCTTCCTGCTCAGCAGCTCCCTCCTCTTGCTAATACAGCTGTTATCAGTTCAGCACTGCAGGGCAGCAACTACAGACAGCAGCTGCAGCCAGTGTTTCTCTTACTTTCTCTTACTCTTACTTTCCATTCTTAGCCAACCACTTGTCTAAAGTATTTTTATAAAAAATTAGCACAAGGTCCGTTACTTACAGTCAATGAGAACTGTCCCTTTTGCTGTTAGCTAAAGTTTTAGTTGAAGTTTTCAGACCTCTGATCACCCCAATAACCAGGTAGTGATGGTGTTCTGGGGACCTGTGATGTATCAAGAGTGCCAACACTTTCTCTCCCCCTCCCCCATTCATAGATTCTGAACCATAGCTTCCATAAATGTAATGCAGTCTATGAATGGATGACCAATGAAAGGTGCAGACAGGACTTTCAGCTGTTTGCCTTAAAGCATAGTTCCAGGCATTTACATCAGGTTCGGCAGCACAATGGCTCCTGGGGTATGATCGTTGTCAATCCCAGGAGACAATACGCCGCTTGTAGCATGGCTATGTTGTTTATGGCCATGCGCCCAAACGGGAGGTGCATGCTGAGTAGCCAGCAGTACTATATCCCGGAAGGACATACTAGTGGGCTTCAGGTGCCTACACAGATGGGAACGTGCTCGATGGGGACTGCTGCTCAGTAAACATTTATAAATAAATAACATTTAAAAAACCTACACTAGATAATAATGCCTCTTGATATAGGATTAGGTGCAAACAACATGGGGGGGGGGGGGGGTGTTTTAAAATAAAAAAAACGCTGGAACGCCGCTTTGAATTCAGTTTTAAGCTAAAGGCAACAATAAACTGTTTTACAAAATAACACTAATTTCCATGTTGTGAATCGTAAAAGACTCTCTGTTGATGTTTTGGACTGATTTGAAGAGCCAACAGGAGTCCAAATACGGTCCACAATTTCTGTGGATCTGAATTTTAACATGATTCACACCACTTATATTTGAATATGACTTACAGACTTTCAGGGTGTCACAGAAGAAGATTAAGAATACTTATACATAATCCCTGTTTTGGGTATAATTTCATAGTATAACATCGTTACTGACTAATTGTGATGAATCACTAAGGTGAGATGAATGGTAGGGCACACTGTTCATAAACAAAATCTGAAAACTGCAGATTATTTCATCTATAGTGTAGTATGTTGTTAATCATACATAAAACCTCTTAAAATATGTTATAGTAGAACATTCTCAGACCCCACCTTGTGTATAGGAGGATCCCTTTCTCATACGTATAAAAAGACAAGTCTATCCAAACATCGGCTTTCCACCATAATATTCCATCTCTTTCAGCACAATGAATTTCTTCGCAGTAGGATTATTTTCACTGAGTGCCATGTTGACTATTTCAGGAGGTAAGTTATACACTCTTCAAACATACCTAAAACAATATTTTATTTAGAGCATTTTAGTGGTTCAACATCGCAAAACACCTAATAAGTAAGGCACCACATCCCTGAGAATTGAAACATGAATCAAAAACAAGGAAGGGAAATAGTGATTTTAGCGGTGCAAATAATAACTAAAACATAATAGACATTATTAGACTGATTACAACATTGTATTACAAATATTTATTAAATTCAAAGTTAAAATTCATTAACAATTATTAATGAAGTATAAAAACAGAGGACAATACAATGCAGTGGTTGTTCTCGTTAAGCACACATTATCCCAACATGTTTCGCAGTAGTTGCTTCTTCAGGGGATGTGTGGATATTTCAAAGAGATCTTTAGCCACTACAAAGGTGATAATATAGGGAGTTTGTCCACCTCAAGAGTCACCCACAGCCATGCTGGATCGCAGGGGGCATCTGGGAAACTGCTGTAACTGAACAGAATCCCAAGTTGAAGGTTGCCTTAAAGTCTTCTTGAGGTGGACAAACTCCCTATATTATCACCTTTGTAGTGGCTAAAGATCTCTTTGAAATATCCACACACCCCCTGAAGAAGCAACTACTGTGAAACATGTTGGGATAATGTGTGCTTAACGAGAACAACCACTGCATTGTATTGTCCTCTGTTTTTATACTTCATTAATAATTGTTAATGAATTTTAACTTTGAATTTAATAAATATTTGTAATACAATGTTGTAATCAGTCTAATAATGTCTATTATGTTTTAGTTATTATTTGCACCGCTAAAATCACTATTTCCCTTCCTTGTTTTTAATATTTTATTTAGTTTCCAGATATTTTATGCAGTTAAAGACCAATGCCACCCAAACCTGGAATTACAGAGGCACTGCTGGATTAAACCCCCCTGGCGGGCTTCTTCTTTCTTGGAGACTCCATAAATGAGGTTAACCTTCATGAATGTGGAAAAATAATCTCTTACACCCTATTTGGGTGGTTATATTACAGCAGCCATAATAACTGTGTATAAAAAGTGAAGTGGCGCTAGTTAAACCAATCTAGTAAACAGGTGAATAAAAATCTAACCCAATTATCAACAAGGGATATATACGTATCCATAAACAGTGATAAATTATTACTATATATATTTTCTTTGGATTGTTTATATTCTGCGGATTTTATTTTTCCAATAAAGAACTTTATATGTCATCTACATTGTACCTTATTCAAATCGAAATGAGTTTTTTTGGGTTTTTTTCTCACATCAGTATTTATTGCATTTTTATTTATATTGATTTAGATCACGTGTTTTGGGATTATCATTAATATTTTTTGAATTTACTTATTACTGTTTATGGATACGTATATCCCTTGTTGATAATTGGTCAGATATTTATTCACCTGTTTACTAGATTGGTTTAACTAGCGTTACTTCACTTTTTATACACAGTTTTTATGGGCGTTGGTAACATTTTAGCCCTTGTACACACGGTCGGACATTCCGATGGAGAATGTCCGATCGGACCGTGTTGTCGGATAATCCGACCGTGTGTAGGCTCCATCGGACAGTTTCCGTCGGAATATCCGACCAACAAAGTTTGAGAGCTTGGCTATAAAATTTTCCAACAATATGATCCGGTCGTTTGTAGAGAATTCCGATCGGACAAAGTGCCACGCATGCTCAGATCAAATTCTTAGACCAAAGCTATTGGCTACTAGCCTGAACGTAGTCCCTTAGTAACTAAATTACGTCATCACGTTCTGAACGATCGGATTTTTCGACAACTTTGTCTGACCGTGTGTATGCAACACCAGTTTCGGACAAAATCCAACGGATTTTGTTGTCGGAATGTCTGACCGTGTGTACAAGGGCTTAGAAGTTTAGCTGCTTTTTACTTGCATTTAGCACCTTATCTATTTATGTGTATATACCTCATAGCCAGCACAGATTGCTTTCTTAGCGCCTTAATACACACCTTTTGATATATTACAGAAGCTCTGTGGGTGAGAGACTGATGCTTTCTGTTGCTCATTTTGCTCCATTAATTTGTGCCTCCGTTCTGTCCCACAACGATACAATAAAGAGGTTACTTTTACTTTACACCTTTACAGATCCTGTTCTGCAGAGCCATAAAAATTTGAGCACGCCTAGGAATTATGATAGAGATATTTTAACAATGAAGATCCTAAATTATGTAAGAAGTCAGAATGTAATGTTGGTTTTAGGTGAATTTTAACGCTTTCTGTAATTTATTGTTTAACTAACTAACCACATATATATCGGCTTGCATAAAGTGTATGTCCATTAACCCCAAACCTACATCTTCCTTTCTATTGCATGTCCCAGTATATTATTTCTGTTTTAACTGCTTCCCGACTGGCGCAACACAATGTATGTCGGCAACAGGCAAATGGGCGTAAAGGTACGTCCCTTTGAATTTGCCGCCGTGCCATCGCATGTTGGCGGCACGCATGCCGTTAGGGACCTCTGTGAGTCTGAACACGGGTCCCGCAGACTCGATCACCGCAGGGATACCCACAATCATCTCACGGGGAGGAAGAACGGGAAGATGCTGATGTAAACAGCATCTCTCTGTTCTGCCTAGCAACAAGTGACACTGATCTCTGCTCCCTGTGATTGGAGCAGAGATCAATGATCTGTAAAACACAGCCTCTTCCCCCACAGTTAGAAACATGCCCCTAGGACACACTTAACCCCTGCACTGCCACCTCCTGGTTAACCCCTTCACTGCCAGTGTCATTTACACAGGAATCAGTGCATTTGTATAGCACTGATTGTGCTGAATAAATGACAATGGTCCCAAAAATGTGTCCAAAATATCTAGTGTCCTCCATAATGTCGCAGTCACAATAAAAATCGCTGATTGCCGCCAATACAAGTAAAAAAAAATTATTAATAAAAATGCCACAAAACTAGCCCCAATTTTGTAAACACTATAACTTTTGCCCAAACCAATGAATAATCGCTTATTGTGATTTTTTTTACCAAAAATATGTAGAAGAATACGTATCGGTCTAAACTGAGGAAAGACATTTTTTTTGGGGGGATATTTATTATAGCAAAAAGTACAAAATAATGAGTTTTTTCAAAATTGACGCTTTTTTTTGTTTATAGCGCAAAAAATAAAAACCACAGAGGTGATCAAATACCACCAAAAGAAAGATCTATTTGTGGGGAAAAAAGGACATCGATTTTGTTTGGGAGCCACTTTGCACGCAGTGCCGAATCGCAAAAAGTGCTCTGGTCTTAAGCCAGCAAAATGGTTTGGTCTGAAATGTTTTTAAGAGGGATAAAATATGAGGATACTTATGTTTTGCAGAGAATCACACATTCTGTGGTTTAGATCTGTCCAATGTACTAATAGTCCGTTAAAGGACAAGTTTACCTTTGGGAACATGTTACATGTTCTTTTCAAAAAGGAAAGAGGGCGCCCAAAGGACAAGCTGAGCTGCACTGCTCCATCCGTTTTTAGGAGAAAAACAAGTTCCATTCGTTTTTAGGAGAAAAACATGTTCCGTCTGATTTAGAAGGAGATTTTCTCCCCATGTCCACTGCCACAATTTAAAAAGAACGAGGCCATGAGAGGCTCCGAACTCTAGAGTTATATGAATGAATAAACTACAAGAACCAACAGCCTTTGCAGCTGACATCTTTTTACCTGCAATACAATTTGCATTTATAAAATTTATTTTTTCTTCTTTGAAATTCTAATTCTTTTTTTTTTTTTTTTTTTTTTTTTTTGTTTACAAACGATTTTTATTATTTGTAAGGTCAGAGTATAAAACAGTTAAGTGAAGGTACAGGTATAAAAGTATATGATAATAACAATAAATGTAGTACAGGAATATAACAAGGATTATGGTTGAATGAATAATAGAAAAGAATCTGTAAATTTGCTCATTGTTGTATTATTGGCTATATGTAAGTGGTAGAGGTGGGAAGGGTTATATAGTAATTGATACTTGAATGTTGCGGCGGGGGGGTGGAAGATAGTAAAAAGCTGAGCCTAGGTTCCCCTTTTCTCACCCCATACCTCCCATTCTCTCTTAAATTAAAAGAGCGGTATCCCATAGCATCCACTTCTTTTGGTAAAGGGGCATTGAGTCGTATAGCATGTGGTGAATTCTTTCTGAAAGTTTGATGTTCATCATGCGGTTGAGGATTTGTGGCCAAGGTACCGTAGTGGAGCGCCAATTAAAGGCTATGGCCCAGTTGACTAGTAAAAGAGAGGGGAGAACAGTCCTCCTCTCTTTGACACAATAGTTTGTTACTACATGATCATATGAATCAACTTAAATGAAATGCACTATTATATTTTATTAAATATTATATTTTTTATTATATATTTTATTTATATATGCAAAGTTCTTTCTTACATTAATGCCCCAATCAAGAAATATTACAGTGGGAAGATAACATTCATACTTTATATATGTTTGATAAACTCTTTAAAGTGGTTCTAATGGCTGAGGTTTTTTTTTTTTTTTTACCCTTCATGCATTTCAAAAAAATAAACACATATACTCGCCTTCCCAGGATAATTTGCCACTAGTTTGTGGCTGTGTTGAATTGTAAGCCTTTTAACTTGCTGCACATTTTCACTGGCACATTGTACACTTGCAGAGCACTTGAAGTACAAGTTCTAGCTGACAGTTTTCCAATTTGTAGAAAATTTGTGTGGCAAATCTCTAGTAAAAGCAAAGTTGCAGTGGTGAACCTACAGCAAGAGTACTGCAAGTCACAGTGACCCCATGTGGTGGGGTGACTATTGCACAAATAACTGAACCAGAACTTGCGGTAGACTTGCAGAGTGTTTACAAAGAAAGTTGATCTGGAGTCACACAATGCGGACTTGCAATTTTGCAACAAACTTGTGAATCCTGGCAAGTCTAGCAATAGTTTAGTAAGTCATTTTCAAACTTGCAGCTTATTTTAATTGCTTGCTATCTGGGTTGCAGGGATGCTGCAGCTGTCCGATCTTGGCTCTAAACCCAGAAGCTGAGCGATCACATAACCGCTGATTGCTGAGTTCTCGGTCTGCTCTGGGCATAGAGCAGGCACCACTCTCTGCTCTGCCACTCCAGTGCTCACTGGAGCTCCGGGTTGGTGATGGAACGGGTGCATCTGTCTTCGCTGAGAGCCATAGCAAGCTGTCAATCGGGCAGGTTGGTGGATCCCAACAATATGCTCAGGATCCTTCCAGAGTCTGGAACCTTTCTGTGTTGTCAGCTGACTCTCGTAGGATGTCAGCTGAGTCTCGTAGGATGTCAGCTGACTCTCGCAGGATGTCAGCTGACTCTCGCAGGATGTCGGCTGACTCTCGCAGGATGTCAGCTGAGTCTCGTAGGATGTCAGCTGACTCTCGTAGGATGTCAGCTGACTCTTGCAGCATGTCAGCTGACTCACATGAGTCCAAAATTAAGTGCACTTCTCTGACCCAGAAGAGACGTATAACCAACAAAACCTTTAGCCGTACATCTCTTTTAAAATCAAGTCATCTTATATTAATTGTAAAGCTATTTATGAAGAATATGCTGATCTTACATGTTGTCACCATTACTTTGCATCAATCGCTCACTTCTATATTTTTCTATTTTAGTGGCATCTTTATATTGCTATTCATGTACTGATGTGAAAAACAACACTTTGTGCAACCAACAGCCAGCAGTGATCTGTAACTCCTCCAGCCTGTGTTTTACACAAATAGACAAAGCAGTACGTAAGTATATGACTTCTTTGGGCGTGTCACCCACATTACAGTGAGGTCAATATAATTGTTCATTTTCTAATGCTTGTTGCAAAATGGAATGCTTAGTACCTAATCAAAAATCATAATCACAGTGCGTAAAGCAAAAAAGAAATAAGTGATGTAAATCTGTGTTCACTTCTGACAATCATTTGCAAGGGCAGCTGTTTTTTAACATTTTCCTGCATGCGATTGGCTGTTTATTTTCACTTTATTTCACACATTGTTTAAATTTGACTTTTATTGTTATACTTAAAGGATAAGTTCACCTTTTTAAAAAAAATAAAAATGAATCCACATCTTTTTGCAGATAAAAAAAATGTGCATTTATTTATTTTTATTTTTATATTGGGAGCCTGAAAAGCATTGCATCAGAGATCGGCATATTGTGGGTGCTATGCAGGGTTCTGTGTGTTAGCTGTCTGCTCATACACCGTATGGACAAGCAGTTACACACTAACATGAAGCATCAATGAACTACCACAGCGCTCAACAGCACTGTGGTACTTCATTGAGAACTACAAGCCGACAGCTGCAAAGGCAGTTTCCTATTTACTTAACTCTGTGAATGAATTACGTGGATGGGTGGGCAGAGCCCCGCACGGCCACGTTCTTTCCAGACAGTGACAAAGAGCGAGGGAAGAGGATCCCCTGCCGCCTATTACAACGGGGAGTCAGGGGGCTGTGGGGGCTGGTGAATTTGTAACCTGTTACATGTTAGACCCTGTAACACATAACAGGATAAGGAAACCTGTCATGGATAAGGAAAGCTGTCATGATAAACATTTAGGCTTAATCAGGAGTGTAAGTAGAAATCACAGCGCCCCATTGCGAAATTGGCACCTGACTAAATAACTGTGAAACCTGAATTGCCTATATATACACAAAGATTGCCATCCAGAAATACCATTTACAGGCAGGCCCCTTTGAAGCAGCTAGCTATCTATATACCCCCTTGCAACTTTCCATAGGTAACTTGCAGCCATCTACTGATCCCCTTTACAACCATTCAATAACCTTCTTGCACCCTTCAGAGGCTCCCTTTGTAATCATCCATATTCAAAATTGCACAAATCTATAAACCCCCTTTGTGGTCATCCATAGTCCCATTAGCATCCATTCACGGTGGATGGGTCCTCCACTGCAAGCGGGGCTATGAATGGCTACAAAGGATGAATGCCTTTGTAACCATTCATAGCTCCACTTGCAGCCATCTACAGGCAGGCTTTGCCGTCATCCATTGCCCAGCTTGCTCCTTTCCACAGAACGTCCTGTGTAATCATTTCTAGTCCTACTTCCAGCCATCTACAAATCCTTTTAAGATGCATCCATAGTCCCATCTACACAAATCCACAGACTCTTTGTTATCATCCATAAACTCACTTGCAGAAATCTACAGAGCCACTGCAGCTTTCTCCACTGGAGAGGGATTACTACCAGCAGTGAGATGTGCTGGTGGTACTTATGTCACTACATTCTCAGCACAGGACAGGTAGTAATGCTAAACCTTCCTAATAGGGCACATAATCCCACCATCCATCCATCTATCCATCCATCCATCTATCCTACCATATATCCATCCATCCATCCATCCATCCTACCATCCATCCATCCATCTATCCTACCATCCATCCATCCATCCATCCATCCATCCATCTATCCTACCATCCATCCATCCATCCATCCATCCATCCATCCTACCATCCATCTATCCTACCATATATCCATCCATCCATCCATCCTACCATCCATCCATCCATCTATCCTAACATCCATCCATCCATCCATCCATCGTACCATCCATCCATCTATCCATCCATCTATCCATCCATCCATCCATCTTTCCTACCATCCATCCATCTATCCTACCATCCATCCATCCATCTATCCATCCATCCATACATCTATCCTACCATCCATCTATCCATCCATCTATCCATCCATATTTCCTACCGTCCATCCATCTATCCATCCTACCATCCATCCATCTATCCATCCATCCTACCATCCATCCATCTATCCATCCATCTATCCATCCATCCATCTTTCCTACCATCCATCCATCTATCCTACCATCCATCCATCCATCTATCCATCCATCCATACATCTATCCTACCATCCATCCATCCATCCATATTTCCTACCGTCCATCCATCTATCCATCCATCCATCCATCTATCCTACCATCTATCCATCCATCCAACCATCCATCCATATTACCATCCATCTATCCTACCATCCATCTATCTATCCATCCATCCATCCATATTTCCTACCGTCCATCCATCCTACCATCTATCCATCCATCCATCTTTCCTACCATCCATCCATCCAACCATCCATCCATCCAACCATCCATCCATCCATCCATCCATCCAACCATCCATCTATCTCACCATCTGTCTGCCTGTCTATAGGGATACAGACATAGGTATATATAGGTATATAGACATACCACTATTCCAAATACTTGCAGTTAAATAATTGTAATAGACAATCTACCACATTAAACTTATATTAAAAAGGCAACTTGGCCATCTGATTTCCACTATTAACGGCTTATTCTATTCTGATCTTTAAATAGGACTACAAAATTAGTTCAAACCCAGGAACCGGAACTAGGGGTTACACTATCGGAAGAAGATTGGAATACAGTTCTCACAGTCATTCACACGGATTCCTTAAACATTAATAGTCAAGAACACAATTATAAGGCAGTTTGTTAAAATGCTATAGGACCCCATACATCGTCCATAAAATATACCCCAACACATCTGACCATTGCTGGCGATGTGGGACCGCGCAAGGGACTAAGATCCACATTTGGTGTCTGTGTCTCAACATTCCACAATACTGGGCTCGTGTTCATAATATGATCACCAGGGTCACAAGATACCCTTTCGATTTTTTGCAAGCACCTAGCTTGGTTCACTAGATTGAATAGAATAACAGACATGGAGTAGTTGATACACATTTCCAAAGATAGAATTACCAAATATAACAAACTTTGGCCATGCTGGTGTCACTTTCAAACTACCTCTGAATACAAAACTATCATGACATAGGCTTCATGAGACATCATGGATATGTGACTCCTGAGGTCTATTGCTGCTAGGTGAAAGTGCTAACCACTACACCACTGTGCTGCCCTTTATACCACACATGCCAATTTTGAGATTTCTTGCCTGATCTGTTTTATTGGGATGGTAATTGTATTCCTGCCTTGTTGTTTTGTCTCAGGTTGACTTAATTTATATGTTATTATTATTTAAGGTACTTATATAGTGCCATCAATTTACACAGTGCTTTACATATACATTGTACATTCACATTGGTCCCTACCCTCAAGGAGCTTACAATCTAAGGTCCCTAACTCACATTCATATACTAGGGCCAATTTAGACAGAAGCCAATTAACCTACCAGCATGTCTTTGGAGTGTGGGAGGAAATTGGAGTACCCGGAGGAAAACCCACACAGGCAAAGGGAGAGCATGCAAGTCATGTCGTGGTTGGGATTCAAACCAGCAACCCTTTATTGCTGCTAGGCGAGAGAGCTATCCACTATACTACTGTGCTGCCTGTATATGTCGCTGGTAATGTACATTAAGGGCCATTTTATATCATGAATCACACAGAACTGCTCTGTGCATTCCTGTGCGATTGACATGCAATCTGGGTGTGGTGCAATTTCACCCAATTCATTTGAATGGGCAGAAATTGCGCCGGACTGTAGCATAAGTATTGCAAGAACTACTTTACAAAATGCAGAGCGACTGGATCTCATGGTACTTCTGTACAACGCAATCCATGTGCAGACAATTGCACTGTGTTTACAATCTGCGTTTGGGGGGGTCGTTAGCATTGCACTGGCACTGCTGCAGATAGCAAGCGCAGTGCATTTTGAACGCGGTGTGTGCAATGCGGGTTTTGGCACCACATTCTGGTGAGAACCGACTCTTTAAACTCTAATAAAAAAAATGTAACAAAAAAGGCAACTTGATCATCCAATGTTTCTTACTTGCCTATTTGTGTTTGTATTTAGTTCACAATGTGAAGATTACCAAAAAATGTGTTCATGAGAGGGAATGCAATCCAACAAACTACAATGTATTGGTGGCCTCTAAGCATACATCCTGCTGCTCTGGAGACTTCTGCAATGAATATGCGAACGGCAAGACCAATGTTACATGCAACATCTTCCTCATAATGGCTGCAGTACTGGTGCTTGGAATCTTCAAGAAGATGGAATAATCTTATGAAAACAAGTCTAAACAACTTATGAAATTTGAGGGGGTTTTTTTAGATATTGTTTGCATCCAGGACTCTAAAATATCTGCAAAATGTTCTTAGATATGTTTAAAAAAAAAAAAAAAGTTACCTTGGGCCATGCATGAAAATGTCTGCAAGAGCAACAGTCTACCTTGCATATAGCAGTCAGATTCCCTAATCTCTTCCTGCACTTGTATCCATGAGGCCTATTAAAATACTGTAAATGTTTTTCTGGAATTCCTCATCAAAACTAGCAATGTACGTCCTGGTTTGTGTGTGTGCCGGCAGCCTTACAGCTAACTATAGAGATTTCAGGCTCTGTTCTCTTGACTTTTTTCCTTAGCGTATTTGGCCTGAGATTTGGGGATTTCACTGCTGTGCTGCTCCCTGTTCTCTTTGCTGGAGACTCAGATACCAGAAAGCAAAGCCCTGCCTCTACCAAGATGGCCACCTCTGCATAGAGACACAGTGCAGAACAAGACAAAGTAAGCCCTTGTACACACGGTCGGACATTCTGACAACCAAATCCGTTGGATTTTGTCCGACGGATTTTATCCAAAACTGTTGCATACACGCGGTCAGACAAAGTTGTCGGAAAATCCGATTGTACATAACATGATGACGTTACTTTGTTACGACGGGACTACGTTCAGGCTAGTAGCCAATAGCTTTGGTCTAGGAATTTGTTCTGAGCATGCGTGGCACTTTGTCCGTCGGAGTAGGCTACACATGATCGGAGTATGTCCGATCGGAGCATTTTGTCGGAAAATTTTATAGACAAGTTGGAAAACTTGGTCCGTCGGAATATCCGACGGAAACAGTCCGATGGAGACCACACACAGTCGGATTATCCGACAATACGGTCCGATTGGACACATTCCGTCGGAATCTCCGACCGTGTGTACAAGGGCTATGGCAGCAATGAAAAGATCAGCTGCAGGGAGACCCTAGGCAATACTGGTGTCCAATCATTTGCCTTCTTCATGACTGTTTTGGGCACAGCTTCCAGAGTTCAATTCCTCTTCAAAGCACAGTTTAAAGTAGATCTAGTCATTAAAATATCCCATGTTGGCAGTGTGCCGGGACAAGGTCATCTAGTGCCCTGGGCAAAGATGCAAAAATACCAAAATACCCCCCCCCCACCTCTCTTAAGGTTAGGGTCAGGGCACCTCTATTACTGTAATAAACTATTGTGCCCAGGGCGATCATCCTCTCCTGCCCACCCCTTGTCCCACCCCTGGTTGCCACTCTCGTTCTTGTTTGTTAATATTTTTATTATATGAAATTACAAGTGGCCCTGCTGACACGTATTGCTAAGACATGGTCCACTGTTGTCACTGTCAGGGATTCGATCTTCAGATATCATACACAGCCAACAGTGGAGCAAGAATGTGTAGACAAGAAGTGGCTTAAATAGGCAAGAGAAGATCAGAACCACGGTGGTGTAAATAAGAATGAAAAACAGATGGAAACAGTATTTTACAAAAAAAAAGGCAACTGTTTATTATACTCTGTGTTTTAGCAAACTAAACTAGCTAGGATTTGGATCCTTAGGATTGAGATTTGGGATCAAGGTTATTGAGTCCTGCTAGGCATAGCAAAGTGTTCTGTCCCCAGCTCTGCACTTGAATATTGGCACTTCACAGACTGTTAGGAGACCATTACTGGAATAATTAGCAGTTCTTATGCTAAATTTCAGCATCATTGCTGAAAGTCTCACTACAGATCTTCTCAAATAAAAACACTGCGCTACTCTCCACACAATGGCGGTTATTTACGAAAGGCAAATCCACTTTGCACTGCAAGTGCAAACTACAAGTGCAAAGTGCACTTGAAATTGCACTGAAAGTGCACTTGCAAGTGCAGTCGCTGTAAATCTGAGGGGTAGATCCGAAATGAGGGGAAGCTCTGCTGATTTTATCATCCAATCGTGTGCAAGCTAAAATGCTGTTTTTTTATTTTCCTTGCATATCCCCCTCGGATCTACAGCGACTGCACTTCTAAGTGCACTTTGAGTGCAATTTCGAGTGCACTTATTTAAATAAGGCACATCCACTTAACCCCCAATGTGTAGGGAAAGTATGCGATATCAAAAAAAGTAAAAAAAAAAAAAAAAAAAAAAAAAGATTATATATATAAAAAAGCAGAAGAGGGATTGCTGCACAAACAAAAGTAAATTTATTGATAAAATTTACATCACATCAGGTATAATTCAGGTATTCAGGTGACGTTACCTTAATACCTGAATTATACCTGATGTGATGTAAATTTTATCAATAAAATTACTTTTGTTTGTGCAGCAATCCCTCTTCTGCTTTTTTATATTGAGTCTTTGGGACAGACTCGATTGCTGGCACACCTGTTTCACTGACCGTGTGTGCATCTCACCTACTACTTTTATATATATATACATATATATATACATATATACATATATATATATATATATATATATATATATCTTGCCGCTAAAAACTGACATGCATTCCTGCAGCCAAAAAAAAACAGAAGACAGGAGAGTAAAAGTTTAACTCCACAAATCAAATTGGTTGTGTGAAATATGTGAATAACAGGCATTTGATATCAAAAACATCCTTGAAAATACTTTAAATTCACAAAATCATATTCCTCATATACATGTATAAAGTACTTATTTGTAAATGATAACATGCAAAAAATGCATGATAACATATACCACAATAACATGAGTGGTATAAATGTGCAATATGCTACACACAAAGGGGGTTATTTACGAAAGGCAAATCCACTTTGCACTGCAAGTGCACTTGGAAGTGCAGTCACTCTAAATCTTAGCCCTTGTACACACGGTCGGAGAATCCGTCGGGATGTGTCCTATCGGACCGTGTTGTCGGATAATCCGACTGTGTGTGGTATGCATCGGACTGATTCCGTCGGAATATCCGTCGGACCCAATTTTCCAACTTGTTGGAAATATTTCCCGACCAACTGGTTTGATCGGACATACTCCGATCATGTGTAGAGAATTTTGATCAGACCAAGTGCCACGCATGCTCAGATCAAATTCCTACACCAAAGCTGTTGGCTACTAGCCTGAACGTAGTCCCAACGTAACGAAATTACGTCATCACGACCGTGTGTATGCAACAGTTTCGGACAAAATCCGACGGATTTGGTTGTCGAAATCTCCGACCGTGTGTACAGGGGCTAAGGGGTAGATCTGAAATGAGTGGAAGCTCTGCTGATTTTTTTCATCCAATCATGTGCAAGCTAAAATGCTGGCATGTCCCCCCCCCCCCCCCCCCCCCCGGATCTACAGCAACTTTACTTCCAAGTGCACTTGTAGTGCAAAGTAGATTTTCCTTTAGTAAATAACCCACACAGTGTAAACCTGCTCTTTGGAGGATTGCTGCATTTACATACACCCAGGTGTCTGGAAAAGCTCTGGTTGACCTTATCATTGTGTACATCGGATGTGGAGGTAAGTGGCAGCGAAGACTTGTGGTGGATACACAGAGGTTGAGCACTCCTGAAATTTGGAATTTGGGCTTGTTTGCTATTAAGGCCGCGTACACACGGGCGGACTGTTCGCCCAACTTTGTCCGCTGAACAGTGTTTCGGCGGACAGTCCGCTCGTGTGTGGGCTTCAGCGGACAGTTTCAGCGGACAGTCTGACGAACAAAGTTTTTCGGAATTTCCGTAAAACTGTCTGCTGAAACTTGGTTTGAGCGGACAGTCCGCTCGTGTGTAGGCTTGTTCGTCAAACTAAGTTCCGCGCATACTCAGAAAGGATTTACGCGCCGAAGGTTGCATTGCAGTGTATAGGACGTCGTTTTCTAGTCCCGTCGTAGGTGCCGTTCACGTCATCGCGCACGGTTTCAGCGGACTGTTCGTTCATCGTGTGTGGTCAAGTCCGTTCATGCTAATTTTGAGCGGACTGTTTGTCAAACTGTTTGACGAACAAGGTTGGGCGAACAGTCCGCGCGTGTGTACGCGGCCTTAGAGTTTTCATGCATTAATACTGCAGGACATTTTTATTGATGTGGACTTTTCTTTTTGTTTTTTTTCCAATTTCATTTGCATTTTGCGTGTAGCATATTGCACATTTATACCACTTTTGCATTTTTTACATGTTATCATTTACAAATAAGTATATTATATGTGTGTTCTCACACAACCAGTTTTTTAGTGGTGTTGCGCTTTTACTCTTCTGTTTTTTAATATGTGCTTGGATAAGCATAAATGGGCAAATCTCAGAAGAATTAAGACAAATCAAAGTTCAAATGAAATGCGAAGGGTCCAATTGATATGTGTGTAGTAAGCGTGTTTGTGTTTCTTTTTTAATAAATCTCCCTTGCAGGTTGCAGGGCTCTCATCATCTTTATGTTTTCTCTCTTCTCTTCCCTTGGAACAAGTACCCGCATGTCAGGGTTGCTGTCACTTCACTGCCTACAAGCTTGTTTGATCTCAGAGGGATGAAAGGATTACAGATCGGGCATCTGCATACATGTCCATGTTACTCATGAGCTCATACAAGTTTGTGAACATTTTATTGTTACATAATGTATTTATTATATAAGAATTATTATATTAATAATACATTATTAACACAGATTGAAGGGTTTTGTTAAAGGGTTTAAAATATTATGTTGCCAAATTATAAATCAATATTAAAGTGCTTAGATTACATAAGAGTAAGACTAGGACTAGGTTGTTTTTATTTTATTTTATTTATTTTTTGTTTTGTTTTTGTTTTTCATGTACGTTTGGGGAAATTTTCCTCACTCTCTGGAGTTTTTTTTAAATTTTCCACCCGCTCTACTTTTTGTTTTTGCTTTTCTGTTGGTTATGTTTTGTTTGTTTTTTGTTTGTATTTTGGCACATTGTTAGAGAGACATCCCCTCACTTCCTGTTCTATTGGCAATGTTGTCACCTAAAGTGAGAAGTAAAGAAAATGTTCTTATTCAATGCTCTACCTAAAACTAGAATAAAAGCATTTTTCCTAAATATACATTTTATAATAAGCATTTACACTACAGTCTCAAGTTGTTAAAAATCATGTTTTTTGTTGCAGTATACAACTCCTTCAAAGAATACATCAGTATCAGTTTGTATTTATGATGGTCCCATTAATGTGGAAAACCCTTCATGAGTTAATTGTATATGTGTATATATATCTATATATATAGAAAGAGAGAGAGATAGATCTATATACATATATATATATATATAGAGAGAAATACACGCACACGCACGCACGCACGCACGCACGCACGCACGCACGCACGCACGCACGCCAAAAGTATTGGGACACCTGCCTTTACACATACATGAATTTTAATGGCATCCCAGTCTTAATCCGTAGGGTTCAATATTGAGTTGGCCCACCCTTTGCAGCTATAGAAGCTTCAACTCTTCTGGGAAGGCCGTCCACAAGGTTTAGGAGTGTGTCTATGGGAATGTTTGACCATTCTTCCAGAAGCGCATTTGTGAGGTCAGGCACTGATGTGGGCGAGAAGGCCTGTCTACGCTCTAATTCATCCCTATCAGTTTGAGGTCAGGACCCTGTGCAGGTCATTCAAGTTCCTCCACCCCAAACTCACTCATCCATGTCTTTATGGACTTTGCTTTGTGCATTGGTGTGCAACCATGTTGGAATAGGAAGGGGCCATCCCCAAACTGTTCCCACAAAGTTGGGAGCATGAAATTGGCCAAAATGTGTTGGTATGCTGACGCCTTAAAAGTTCCCTTCACTGGAACTAAGGGGCCAAGTCCAACCCCTGAAGAAAAACCCCACACCATAATCCCCCTCCACCAAATGATTTGGACCAGTGCACAAAGCAAGATCCATAAAGACATGAATGAGCGAGTTTGTGGTGGAGGAACTTGACTGGCCTGCACACTCAACCTGATAAAACAACTTTGGGATGAATGGGAGACTGCTAGCCTGGCCTTCTTGTCCTTACATCAGTGCCTGACCTCACAAATGCACTTCTGGTAGAATGGTCAAACATTCCCATAGACACCCTCCTAAACCTTGTGGACGGCCTTCCCAGAAGAGTTGAAGCTGTTATAGCTGCAGAGGGTGGGCCAGCGAAATATTGACCCCTACGGACTAAGACAGGGATGCCATTCAAGCTCATGTGCATGTAAAGGCAGGTGTCCCAATACTTTTGACAATAGAGCGTATATATACATATTCATCATATGTAACCAAAAATGCTTTTGATCATTAAATACATCATTTACATTCTAGGATATATATGATAAAATAATTTACCGGTTATTTTGTCTCACAATGTGTTGTGATAAATAAACAGATTTTACATTAAACTTTAGTGGCATCTTTGTTATGGTTTTAGACCAGGAGATGGTAAGATCCTCTGTCACGGTTTGATTCTAATAAGTGTCCTAACACTGGCAATACGCAAAATCGAAATGTGGCCTATCTACCAGGGACTGGGTACATTTCTACCAGAGGTTGGGCTCCCCTAGTTGACAAAAGTTGATTGTTTAGCTCCGTCCCGGCCCCTTACCATGTGATCAGCTGTCAGCCAATGACAGCTGATCACATGATGTAAACAAAAGCTCGGTGATCTTTTTTTTTATCCTCACACTTACAGCAGAGGAGAAAAAAAAGCTGATCACCGCCTTATCTTAAAGGGACATCGATCCCGAAAAGGAAGAGGAAATTATGCCTCATTTATAGAGTAACAGTGCCCACAAGTGCCACCAATCTATTCCCACAAGTGCAACCTATCAATGCCCACTAGTGGTGCCAATCAGTGCCACCTAGAAGTGCTGCCTATCAGTGTAACCGATCAGTGCCCATCACTGCCACCCATCGGTGCCCATCACTGCCACCTATCGTGCGCATCACTGCCGCATCATCAGCGTACATCAATGACTGACCGTGTGTTTCCCAGCAGGCAGCGGGGGACCTTCGGAAAGGGGCGTAGATTCTGCAGAAAGGGGCGTACCTTCTGCAGAATCTACGCCGGAAGTGGGTGCAGATACCTCTACTGTACAGGTACCTGCACCCCCCTCCCCCCTGAAAGGTGCCAATTGTGGCGCCGGAGGGGGGGAGGGTTCCAATGAGCGGAAGGTCCACTTTAGGGTGGACCTCCGCTTTAAAAAAAAAAAAAATTGCAGAGGTGATCAAATACCACCAAAAGAAATCTCTATTTGGGGGGCAAAAAAATGATAAAAAAATTTCATTTGGGTACAGTGTTGTATGACCGCGCAATTGTCCTTCAAAATGTGACAGCGCTAAAAGCTGAAAATTGGTCTGGATAGGAGGGTTGAAGTGCCCAGTAAGCAAGTGGTTAATCAAATTCAGTCAAAGGGACCCTGTTGGTAAATTTTTCCAGCAATCAGCATCTGCAGCTGATCAGTGGATTCCTTCATACACTTTGTGGTTAAATGGCAGGATGAAAAAATAACCATGTATAACCACTATTACTTGGGAGATTCTTAGATTCCCGTGTGGTCACCAGTAAAGGAAAGTTTGCACTGATGGCAAGATGAAGTACAACTTTGGCCTGCAGTTCTATTTTAAATGGATCACTGCGTTTGTGTTATATCTCCTGCAACTGCTCAAAAAATACTCTCACTCATACTGCATGTCACTGATAAATAGTTAAAGTGGTTGTACACTCTTTTTTTTAACTTTTTTTTAACTTTTACCTACAGGAAAGCCTATAATAAGGCTTACCTGTAGGTAAAAAAAAAATAGGAGATATTCCCCTCGGTATGCGCCGCTGACTGCAGCGGCGCATGCGCACGAGGGGATTCTCGGCCTGAAAATCCGTCAGTGTCCGGCCGGCCGGAATGAAATCTCCCGCGCGCATGCGCGGGAGTGACGATATCGCCGCTCCGGCCACTCACAGCGCCGGAGCCGCGATACCCGGAAGAAACGCAGAGGGAGCATGTCAGCTCCCTCGGCGTGGATCGTGCCAGATGTCGGGGCCTCGTTCTAAGGTAAGTATTTCATAATGAGCTAGTATGCGGTGCATACTAGCTCATTATGCCTTTTGCTTTGCAGGTGTTAAAAAAATAAATAAAAAATAGCGGGTTTACTACCGCTTTAAACCATTGATGTGATGATTCTATTGGTTGCTTTTCAGTCATTCGCTGGCAACATCACCAGTTTTCTTAGTAAAATTGTAGAACTTGGAGAAATGTGCTATAATGTAAATGTAGCTTTGGGTGAGTAAAATTAAAATTTACGTAAATTTCGAGAAAAATGTGGATACATCTGTACAATTTCCCGTGTTGGCAAAATGCATTAGAGGAAAGAGAATAAATCAAAAGTCTTTGGTGGTTTTTAAGGTATAATAGCTTTGATGTTAAACCCAAGAACAAAAATTTACTCTATTGCAGCTTACCAGTCTTCAGATGTGATCGCTGCATTAGTGTTCTTTTTACAGGTTTTTAACTTATTTTTAACTTGGAGATTCTTATTTATTTTTACTTGTTGGTCCTGCCAGTAACACACTTCCTTTCCTAGAGTGACAGCATTTATCTACTGTACTGTATCATAAGAGCAGTGTGTCACCCTAGGACAAATATGATAGGGCTATAGAACACCTCCCCTTTTCTCATCTTTATAACATACACTAAATTAGCATTTTAACTAATCTTCCAAAAGCATATTTGTGAGGTCAGGCACTGATGTAGACAAGAGGACCTGGCTTGCAGTCTCCACTCTAATTCATCCCAAAGGTGTTCTATCGGGTTGAGGCCAGGACTCTGCAGATCAGTCAAGTTCCTCCACCCCAAACTCACTCATCCATGTCTTTACGGAGCTTGATTATAGTGTGGTGTTGTTTTTCAGGGGTTGAGCTTGGCCCCTTAGTTCCAGTGAAGGAAACATGCCAAGACATTTTGGACAATTTCATGCTCCCGACTTTGTGAAAACAGTTTGGGGATGGCTCTTTCCTGTTCCAACATGACTGTGCACCGATGCACAAAGCAAGGTCCATAAAGACATTGATAAGCAAGTTTAGGGTAGAGGAACTTGACTGGCCTGCACAGATTACTGCCCTCAACCCAACAGAACAACTTTGGGATGAATTAGAGCGGAGATTGCGAGCCAGGCCTTCTCATTCAACATCAGTGCCAGAACCTCCCAAATGTGCTTCTGGAAGAATAGTCAAACATTCCCTTAGACACACTCCTAAACCTTAATGACAGCCTTCCCAGAAGAGTTGAAGCTGTTATAGCTGCAAAGGGGGGGCCAACTCAATATTGAACCCTACAGACTAAGACTGGCATGGCATCCCAATACCTTTGGTAATATAGTGTAGGTGAAAGGTGTTTTGGAATCCACATAGGGAAGCGAGAACAATACATCTGACCCACTGATTCCAAAAATGCCACCAATTTTTCTCTATCAGCTCTAGTTTTTTGTGATACAGAATAAATGCCATATAGCACTCTTTACTCTGGTCGCCCATCAAAAATCTGGATATTTTAAAAAATTTCTGCCCGGCCTATTGACAAATGAGGGCCGAGAGGGAGCCTTCCAGTTTCAGGATTATGTCCTCCCAGTTGCGCGCCTTGCGGCTGCACTGCAGCGCAATCCATCACAATGGAGGCCATTCATAAGAATGACAGCTCATCACTTTTTTTTTTCCTTATCCACCGTGGTGCAGAAACCTACAATGAAAAAACCGATGCATGTAAACACACACTATAAAAGTGCACTTAAGGGTGTGCTTTAGTCCATCTTCCCGAAGGAGTAGGACTTCTACCCTGACCCCCCGGGGCACAAGGCTCCTGATGGGGACATAGGTTTAAATGGTCTGCCTAGCGGGAAGGCATGGCAGACCCCGGGCCATCCTCGAATACTAGGTCACAGGAGCTCTCCCAAAGAGACCCCCCCCCCCCCAGAGGCAAGGGAGGAAGGAAACTGTGGGCCACACATCCTCCCCTTAGACGTCAGGGTAAGTCTGAGGACTTACACCCTTCATCCATTGAAGAAAACACACACAAAAGTGAAGAGGTGACAAACATGGGAGAAAAATAAATAAAAATAATAAACCGTGCCAAATAATGCACTGGCCGGGCCCTGAGGCCTGGTAAGTAAAAATTGCCCTGGACTTAAGCCAGAAAGCCCAGCCCTGAAGGCGCAGTGCAAAAAAAAGTGTTTGGAGCTGTGACCATATGATCTTTACACACAGTGGGTTCTCCACCCATAGTGTTCCTATGAGCACCCCTGGGGCAACCACTCCCAGAGGGCACAGACACCACGGACTCTCTGCCTTCCCAGCCTATGGCCAGACAAGGTAGGCTGCTCAAACCAGGAGGTACCCGACCATTCCAGTTTCCAGGGAGAATTTACTTACAGCCCCCAATTACTCTTGGGTGCTCCGGTTTCAATTCCTGCCAGTATTAACCTTCCTGGCCCCCATCAGTCTAGCAGGGTTGCATAGTCACCACTCCAACCCAAGCCGGTATGGGTCAGAATGATAACACAGCGGGTTTACAGAGAATGGTCTGAAAAAGAGAAAATATCCAGTGAGCTGAAGTTGCCTGAAAATGCCTTGATGAGGTCAGAGGTCAGAGGAGAATAGGCAGACTGGTTCAAGATGATAGAAAGCCAACAGGAACTCAAATAACCACTGATTACAACAAGGTATGCAGAATACCATCTCTGAATGCACAACATATCGAACCTTGAAGTAGCAGAAGACCACAGCAGGTGCCGCTCCTGTCAACTAAGAACAGGAAACTGAGGCTACAATTCACACAGGCTCACCAAAATTGGACAATAGAAGATTGGAAAAACTTTTGATTTCAGCTGCGACATTCAGATGGTGGGGTCAGAATTTGGCGTAAACAACATGAAAGCATGGATCCATCCTGTCTTGTATCAACGCTTTAGGCTGGTGGTGTAATGGTGTGGGGGATATTTTCTTGGCACACTTGTGGCCACTTAGTACCAATTCAGCATCCTTAAATGCCACAGAGTATTGTTGCTGATCATGTGCATTGCTTTATGACTACAGTGTACCCATCTTCTGATGGCTCCTTCCAGTAGGATAATGCACCATGTCACAAAGCTCAGATCATCTCACCACTGGACAATGAGGTCCCTGTACTCCAATGGCCTCCACACTCACCAGATCTCAAACCAATAGAGCACCTTTGGGATGTGGTGGAACGGGAGATTTGCATCATGGATGTGCAGCCAACAAATCTGAAGCAACTGTGTGATTGCTATCATGTCAATATGGACCAAAATCTCTCAGGAATGTTTCCATCACCTTGTTCAATCTATGCCATGAAGAATTAAGGCAGTTCCAAAGGCAAAAGGGGGTCCAACACAGCACTAGCAAGGTGTACCTAGTAATGTGGCTGGTGAGTGCATGTGTTAACTTGTACACAAAAACACAAGCTAGACAACTGAAGAACAAGTTGATCAGAAAGATTCAAAAACTGACAAACAAATTATATAAATTCAACCATATCTAAGAAACTAGAGCTCATGCAGTCTTGCCAATGCAATTTTCTGAATAAGCACCCCAAATAACCCCAAGAACATTTCTAAACAGCGGGGCATAAAGAAATGTTTTTATTTTAAAATTTTATTAGGCTGTGTAATCAATAGTAGGGATGAGCCCGTTGTTTGAGTCAAACATATACTTAGAATTTAGAACATTATGGGGCGTTCGCGGGAAATTTGAACGCCCCATAATGAACGGTCACAGTGCATCGACGGCTGCTGATTGGCCAAAGCATGAACCTGACCTACATGCTCTGGCCAATCACAGTGAGAGCCATGATTGGCCAAAGTCCACACTCCACACTATGTTGGCCTGCTTACATTGCGGCCGTACATAGATTTATAAATGAGAGCAGCAAAATTACATTTGTAAAGGAAAAAATGTCATTTAAAACTGCTCGTGGCTGTAATGTATTGCCAGATCCCGGCAATATAGATAAAAATCATTGAAAAACACTCCCCCCCCCCCTTTTTCCTGCGGCCTACTAGGTTGCGTGCTCCGTTAAGGGTCTGGTATGGATTTTAGGGGGGGCCCCTTGTAATTTTTTTTTTTTTGGCAATGACAATTACTCAGTCATGCAACACTGTACCCATATGAAATTTTTGTCCCTTTTTTCACACAAATTGAGCTTTCTTTTGGTGGTATTTAATCACCGCTCTGTTTTTTTTTTTTTTTTTTTTTTTGTGCTATAAAAGAAAAAAAGACAGAAAATTCTGTAAAAAAAATGAAATTTTCTTTGTTTCTGTTATAAAATTTAGATTAGAAATTTTTCTTCATAAATTTTGGCCAAAATGTATACTACTACATATCTTTGGTAAAAATAAGTACAAATTGGTGGATATTATTTGGTCTTTGTGAAAGTTTTAGAGTCCACAGCTATGGTGCCAATATCAGAAAATTGATCACACCCGAAGGACTGACAGCCTATCTCATTTCTTGAGACCCTAACATGCCATAAAAGTACAAATACCCCCCAAATGACCCCTTTTTGGAAAGAAGACATTCCAAGGTATTTAGTAAGAGGCATGATGAGTTTTTTGAAGTTGTCATTTTTTCCTACAATTCTTTGCAAAATCAAGATTTTTTTTCCTTTTTTTTTCCACAAAATTGTCATATTATCAGGTTATTTCTCACACAGCATATGCATACCACAAATTACACCCCAAAACACATTCTGCTATTACTCCCGAGTACAGCGATACCACATGTGTGAGACTTTTACACAGTGTGGCCACATACAGAGGCCCAACATGCAGGGAGCGCCATCAGGTGTTCTGGAGCACCCAGGAAAATTCTGACATTTCTCTCCTACATGTAAAAATCATCATTTATTTTCTAGAAAATTACATAGAACCCCAAAACATTATATAATTTTTTTAGTAAAGACCCTGGAGAATACAAGGGTGGTTGTTGCAACTTTTTATCACGCACGGTATTTGGGCAGCAATTTTTTCGAACGCGTTTGTTTTGTGCTTAAAAAAAAACAGTAAAGTTAGCCCAATGTTTTTGCATAATGTGAAATATGAAGTTACGCCGAGTAAATAGATACCTAACATGTCACCCTTCAAAATTGCACACGCTCGTGGAATGGCGCCAAACGTCGCTACTTAAAAATCCCCATAGGGTGACTCAAATTTTTTACTGGTTACATGTTTTGAGTTACAGAGGAGGTCTAGAGCCCAAATTATTGCTCTCGCTCTAACGTTCGCAGCGATACCTCATATGTGGTTTGAGCACCGTTTTCATATGTGGGCGGGACTTACGTATGCGTTCGCTTCTGCATGTGAGCACATGGGTACAGAGGCGCTTTAAAAAATTTTTTTTTTTATTGTTCATTTTACTTTATTTATTTTAGTTTGACATTTTTTTCCCCAAAGATACATTTTTTTGATCACTTTTATTCCTATTACAAGGAATGTAAACATCCCTTGTAATAGGAATATGGCATGACAGGTCCTTTTTATAGTGAGATGTGGGGTCAATAAGACCCCACATCTCACCTCTAGGCTGGGAAGCCTGAAATAAAAAAAAATAAAAAATAAAAAAAAATAATGGCAGGGTATTGGCAGGGTATGGCAGAGTATTGTCAGGGTATAAGACCCCACATCTCACCTCTAGGCTGGGAAGCCTGAAATAAAAAAAAAAATAATAAAATAATGGCAGGGTATTGGCAGGGTATGGCAGAGTATTGTCAGGGTATTGCAGAGTATTGACAGGGTATTGGCAGGGTATTGGCAGGGTATGGCAGAGTATTGGCAGGGTATTGGGTATTGCAGAGTATTGGCAGGGGTATTGCAGAGTATTGGCGGGTATTGCAGAGTATTGGCAGGGTATTGGGTATTGCAGAGTATTGGCGGGTATTGCAGAGTATTGGCAGGGTATTGGCAGGGTATGGCAGAGTATTGGCAGGGTATTGGGTATTGCAGAGTATTGGCAGGGGTATTGCAGAGTATTGGCGGGTATTGCAGAGTATTGGCGGGTATTTCAGAGTATTGGCAGGGTATTGGCGGGCATTGCAGAGTATTGGCGTGTATTGCAGAGTATTGTCAGGGTATTGCAGAGTATTGGCATGTGGGCACTGCAGATGCAGCCCACAGCGCTGCTGACACCGATCGGTACAGAGAGGGGAGGGAGGAACCGGCGTTATAACATGATGCCGGTTTGTTTACAAGTGATCACTCCGTCATTTGACAGAGTGATCACGTGGTAAACGGCTGCCCTGAAGCCGTTAATCGGCTATGGGCCGGTTGTTAAATGGTTAAAGAGGACCTGCAGTCTGCTTACATAATTTGTAATAATAACATATTTGCCATTCTGAAGCTTCCCTCCAACCTCTTTGTATATTATGTGTTATATATATTGTGATTCTGTACTTGCCAAATATGCTGCAGAAATCTCCCTCCACTGAGTCTGGCTGCATCGATTTTAACTGTGGGCAGCTGAAGCGGCTGCCTGTTCAATTCCTGGATTTACACAGACACAGAGGCACACCTCCAGTTCTGCGGTTCTTGTTGGCCCTCTTAGGACTCATCCCCCCTCCCTTCCTGGCAAACTCTCATGAGAGTGAGAGGGAGAGAGCTGTGCGTGATGTCATAAGCCTAGGCTAATGACCAGACAAGAAACAGGAAGTGGGCTGTAGAAGGGATTTACTGGCAGAAAAAAAATGTTTTACTATCCAAAGTTAAAACAACAAGGGCAGAAGTTTTAATAGATGGAAAGATGAAAAAAATGACTGCAGTTCCACTTTAATGTCATTACAAGGGTAATAATATTCTTTGGCCACTAGATGGAGACATCTTACTTAATTTGCATAAAGACACATAATAATAAGCCTGTACATGAAATACATTGTAACAGATTAGTATCTAATAAGTATCAAAATATTAATGAATGGTTCTCTGGTCAGTAACCTGATACAACAAAGGGATACAAGGAGTCTTTCCATAAGTAGGTATAAAAACAAAAACAATAACTTAAAGAGAAACTGCAGTCTGATCATTTAATTTGTAATAAAAACATCTTCGCCATTCTGAAGCTTCCCTCCAACCACTCTGTATATTATTTTATATATACTGTGATTCTGTATTTGCCAAATATGGTGCAGAAATCTCCCTCCACTGAGTCTGGCTGCAGCCATTTTAACTGTGGGCAGCTGAAGCTGCTGCCTGTTCACTTCCTGGATTTACACAGATACACAGAGGCACACCTCTAGCTCTGCAGTTCTCATTGGCCCACTTATGGCTCATCCCTGGCAAACTCTCACGAGAGTGAGAGAGAGAGAGCTGTGCATGATGTCATAAGCCTAGGCTTTTTTTCAAGACAAGAAACAGGAAGAGGGCTGTATAAGGTATTTACTGGCAGAAAAAGAAAAAAAAAGATTTTTTGTACTCACCGTAAAATCCTTTTCTCTGTAATTCCCCGACCGACACAGCTCCTCTCTGTAACAAAATGGTTGTTAGCCCTATCACTGGAGATTAGTAGGAAAAGTTGTAAAACAACACTTCAGAATTTTAGTTACATAGTTAGTCAGGTTGAAAAAAGACACAAGTCCATCCAGTTCAACCACAAAAAAATATATATATAATAATATCATACAATCCCATATACCCAATTCTATACCCACAGTTGATCCAGAGGAAGGCAAAAAACCCCAGCAGAGCATGATCCAATTTGCTAAAGCAGAGGAAAAAATTCCTTCCTGATCCCCCGAGAGGCAATCGGATTTTCCCCGGATCAACTTTACCTATAAATGTTAGTACCCAGTTATATTATGTACTCTTAGGAAATAATCCAGGTCTTTCTTAAAGCAATCCACTGAGCTGGACAGAACCACCTCTGCAGGGAGTCTATTCCACATTTTCACAGCTCTTAAGCCGCGTACACACGGGCGGACTGTCTGTCCAACTTAGTCCGCTGAAACACATTTCAGCGGACAGTCCGCTCGTGTATGGGCTTCAGCGGACTTTTTCAGCGGACAGTCTGGCGGACTAAGTCTTTCGGAATTTCCGTAATACAGTCCGTCCAACTTTGGTTTCAGCGGACAGTCCGCTCGTGAGTAGGCTAGTTGGACGGACTAAGTATGGCGCATGCTCAGAAAGGATTTACACGGCGGAAGGTTGCATTGCTGAGTATTGGACGTCCTATTTCTAGTCCCGTCGTACGCGCTGTACACGTCATCGCGTAAGCTTTCAACGGACTGTCTGTTCATCGTGTGTGGTCAAGTCCGTTCATTCAAAAGTAGGACGGACTGTCCGTCGGATTGTCTGACGGACTTAGTTGGCCAGACAGTCCGCCCGTGTGTACGCGGCTTTACTGTGAAGAAACCTTTCTGTATTTGGAGATGAAATCTCTTTTCCTCTAGACGTAAAGAATGCCCCCTTGTCCTCTTTGTTGGCTGTAAAATGAATAACTCAAAACAAAGTTCCCTATATGGACCCCTTATATATTTGTACATGTTGATCATATCCCCTCTTAATCTCCTCTTATCAAGAGTGAATAAATTCAGTTCCTCTAATCTTTCCTCATAGCTGAGCTCCTCCATGCCTCTTATCAGTTTGGTTGCCCTTCTCTGCACTTTCTCCAGTTCCCTGATATCCTTTTTGAGAACTGGTGCCCAAAACTGAACTGCATATTCCAGGTGAGGTCTTATGCCCCGTACACACGAGCGGACTTTTCAACATCCAAAGTCCGACGGACTGATTCCGTCAGACTATTCGATCGTGTGTGGGCTGCAACGGACTTTTGATTCACCAAAGTCTGACGGACTTTAGAATATGGAACATGCTTCAAATTTTTCCGACGGAACTCCGCCGGACCCGGTCCCTTCGAAAAATTTGCTCGTGTGTATGCTATTCCGACAGACTAAAACCGACGCTAGGGCAGCTATTGGCTACTGGCTATGAACTTCCTTATTCTAGTCCAGTCATACGTCATCACGTTCGAATCCGTCGGAGTTTAGTGTGATTGTGTGTGGCCAAGTCCGCTCAGTCGAAAAGTCCGTCAGAACTCTGTCGGAACTCCATCAGAACTCCTTCGGAAGTCTGTCGGACATAAGTCCTCTCGTGTGTACGGGGCTTAACTAATGATTTGAACAGGGGCAAATTGATATCGCTCTCACTGGAGTCCATACTGCTCTTAATACAGGAAAGAACTTTGCTCGCTTTGGAAACCGCAGCTTGGCATTGCATGCTATTATTGAGCTTATGATCTACCAAAACCCCCAGATCCTTCTCCACTATGAATTCCCCCAGTTGTACTCCCCCTAGCATGTATGATGCATGCATATTCTTAGCCCCCAAGTGCATAACTTTACATTTCTCAACATTAAACCTCATCTGCCACATAGTCGCCCAATTAGACAGAGCATTGAGGTCGGCTTGTAAATTGGAGACATCCTGTAAGGATTCCACTGCATATCTTGGTGTCATCTGCAAAGACGGAAATGTTACTTTTGATCCCAGACCCAATATCATTTATAAAGATATTAAAAAGTAAGGGTCCCAGCACTGAACCTTGGGGGACACCACTGATAACCTTACACCATTCAGAGTAAGAATCATTAACCACTACTCTCTGAATTCTGTCTTTTAGCCAGTTTTCTATCCATTTACAAACTGATATTTCCAAACCTGTAGACTTTACCTTACACATGAGCCATGTGTGCGGAACTGTATCGAATGCTTTTGCAAAATCCAAGTATACCATGTCCACCGCCACCCCTCTGTCCAAGGTTTTACTTACCTCCTCATAAAAAGAAATCAGGTTTGTCTGACAACTTCTGTCTTTCATGAATCCATGCTGTCTGTTGCTTAAAATATTTTTTTCGTGCAAGAACTCGTCTATGTGGTCTTTTTAATCCCTCCAGTATCTTCCCGACTATAGAAGTTAAACTAACAGGTCTATAGTTACTTGGTAAAGACTTTGTTCCCTTTTTAAATATAGGCACCACATTGGCCCTGCGCCAATCCAGTGGTACTATTCCCATCATTAACGAGTCCCTAAAAATTAGATACAATGGCTTTGAAATTACAGAGCTCAATTCTTTTAGGATCAGTGGGTGGATGCCATCAGGTCCAGGTGCTTTATCCACCTTTAGTCTGTCCAAATATTTCTGGACCATATCACTTTTGAGCCATTGTGGATTTGGGGCTGCGTCACTACCACCCCCATTATGGACATGAGCTCCCCCATGCTCCTTTGTATACACAGAGCTGAAGAAAGTATTTAATAAGTTAGCCTTCTCTTTGTCCCCAGTCACCCACTCCAGATTATTTTGCAAAGGGCCTACATGCTCAGACTTAACCTTTTTACTATTAATATATTTGAAGACTTTTTTGGGGTTTGTCCTACTATCTTTTGCAATCTGTCTTTCATTTTGAATTTTTGGATCCTTGATTTCCTTTTTACATATTCTGTTATATTCTTTGTAACATTTAAATGACACTAGCGTTCCTTCATTTTTATATTTTTTAAAAGCTCTTTTTTTTATAGTTTATAGCTTTTTTAACTTTGGTCGTGAGCCACATCGGTTTTATTTTTAGGCTTTTAAACTTATTGCCCATGGGAATATACTTTGCCGTGAGATCACAAACAGTCTTTTTGAAGAATTCCCATATCTGTTCTGTGCCCATTGATGCCAATATTCTCTCCCAGTCTAGGTCCTGGAGAGCAGCCCTCATCCTTGGAAAATTTGCTCTCTTGAAATTAAGTGTGATTTTTGCTTACAGCTAACATCAAATGAAATCATGTTATGCTCACTGCTACCCAGGTGTTCCTTTATCTGAAAATTAGTAATACGTTCTGCATGGTTTGAGATTACCAGGTCCAACAGAGCATCATTCCTAGTTGGGGCCTCAATAAACTGGACCATAAAATTGTCCTGTAATAGGTTTACACATTTTTGCTCTTTAACTGTCCCAGCAGTGCCATTACCCCATTACCCCAGTCAATTTCTGGGTAGTTAAAATCCCCCATTATTATCACTGTCCCAGCCCTTGCAGCCCTTTCTATCTGTGCAAGGAGCTGAGTCTCCACCTCCTCATTAACATTGGGTGGTCTATTACAAACTCCAATGATTAACTTTGAACTACGCACATCTGTATGCAGTTCCACCCATAATGCTCATCACACTCTCCATCCACCAGGTCCTCTTTCTCACTCGCTTTGAGATCACTTCTCACATACAGACAGACCCCTCCACCTTTCCTTTTTACTCTGTCTTTCCGAAAGAGTGCATAGCCAGGAATATTAATAGCCCAGTCATGTGAGGAATGAAGCCAAGTTTCAGCAATACCGATTACATCATAGCTCTCCTGATGCACCAGAGCTTCCAACTCGCCTATTTTGCTTGGCAGACTTCTGGCATTGGTGAACAAACATTTTAATGCATTAATATAGTTTGACCGGTCACATACTATCCTCTTGGGTGTTCCAAGATTACAACTAGGACTTGCTACTATATTTACCTTGGGTTTATGTGCTTTGGTTACCCTACCACTAATGCCCCTAATATTACCCTCTGGAATATGCTCCAAGCTGACTATCTCTAGCTCTGAACCCCCCCCCCCCCCCCATTGCCTAGTTTAAAAACCCCTCTAACTTTTTGGCCATCCTTAATCCCAGCTGATCTGCACCCTCCTAATTTAGGTGCAGTCCGTCCCTTCTATAGTACCGGTTATCGACTGAGAAGTCCTCCCAGTCCTCCAGGAACCCAAACCCCTCCTTACTAGACCAGCTTTTGAGCCACTTGTTTACTTCCCTAATCTCCCTCTTCCTTTCTGGTGTGGCTCGATGTACTGGTAGTATTCCTGAGAATACTACCTTGGAGGTCCTTTTCCTCAATTTAGCTCCCAAGTGCCTAAAATCATTCTTTAGGACACTCCATCTGCCTCTGACTTTGTCATTGGTGCCAACGTGCACCATGACAGCTGGGTCTTCCCCAGTGCCTCCCAGTAATCTGTCCACCAGATCCGTGATGTGCCGAACCTGAGCGCCCAGCAGACAACATACAGTTCGGCACTTCAGGTTGTTGTTACAGATTGGCCTCTCTGTCCTCCTAAGAATTGAGTCCCCTACCACCAGAATCTGTCTTTCCTTTCCCTTCGCTCCCCCCCCCCCCCACTCTCACTGGAGGAGTTCTTCTCCTGGCAGCTAGGAGAATCCCTCAGCTCCAGCAGTGCTGGTCCCTGACTGGGATCACCAATGTCACTCAATGGAGCATACTTATTGGGATGCTCCAGCCCTGGATCGGCCTCCCTGGCACTTGCCCCTCTATCCTTCCTGACTGTCACCCATCTACTCTCTGCTAGTACCTGCACCTCTTTGTCTCCACCCACCTCTGTGCTGGCCCCTGCTGGCACCTGCCGTGTACGTTCCTGGTTCTCATTTAGGGTGGAGGGGCCTCTCAGTGCTGACAGTTGCTTCTCCAGATTCAGAACCTGGGCTTCCAGGGAAACAATGTGCTTACATTTTGCACAGCAGTATTCAACCTCAATCAGATGATCAAGGAATGCATACATGCCGCAAGATGTACACCAAGTTGCCTCTCCACACCCGCCAGTCATTGTACCTATTAATTTAATGAGAATTAGAGATTATACCCAGTCCAAATTACCTAACAACTAGCTTCCTGACCCTAATACTCAACAAGACAGTACACAGGTACTCACAGACCAGCGTGCACCCACAATATACAAGTACTAACGATACACACACACTACTCAGACAACACTCAGGTATTCACACTACACAGCTACTATGACCCCTGTTATAACCTCCTGTTTTCAACTCTGGTTTTTAACTCACCACTTTGACCAGTTCCACTTAGACTTCTCACAGACTCAAGATGAGCAGGCTCAAATGAGTTCTACACAAAGTTATATAGATCTCAAGCACCTGTGCCCAATTAAACACTCCCCTTAATTAGTAGGCTAAAGGAAGGAAATAAAATAAAAAAAAAACTATTTAAAGAGTGTCAGAAAAGGGTATTAAAAAGCTACAAGGAAAAGCCCCAAAAGAACCTAAAAATGCAACCCAGCAGTCACCAGCAGTCAAAAAGCAATACTTATTCACACTCCACTCAAGGCTCTACTGTTCAGATTACAACCAGCAGTTAGTTCCGCACAGGGGGGCGGTCACTTAGGTTACAATCCCCACACTCTGCCCTAGCAGCCTCAGTACGTCAACAAGCAGTATAACGCAGAAAAAAGGAGGGGTGGGTGCTGTGTCGGTCGGTGAATTACAGAGAAAAGGATTTCACGGGGAGTACATAAAATCCTGTTTTCTCTTATATTCACCGACTGACACAGCTCCTCTCTGTAACTACATGGGACATCCCCAAGAAGTGCCAAACGAAGGGTGGGAAAAACAGCATAAAAACTTCATCCACCATGGCAAGTGGGAACTAGTGAAACTAAACCCACAAAAAAAAAAAACAACAGTGTGTGGAAAACCACCACAAAACAACAGGGTATCCTCAACAGGAGTGATCCCCAAGACCGCAGCCAACTGCGGAAGTAATGCAAACAGTGCATTAACATAACAGTTCTACGTTTTTTCGAAAAACGAGGAAAAAATATCGGTTGCATACTCAATTGCAACTACACGGCCGCCTGCAAAACTTTGGCATCAGCCAATGCACTGACGTCTACCTTGAAAACTTGGTAAACGTATGGACAGATGACCAGGTCGCCGCCTTACACACCTGAGCGACCGACGCTTGGTGTCGGTAGGCCCAAGACGTTCCGATTGCCCTTGTGGAGTGGGCCGTGACCGGAAAGGGGGCACCTGCCCCTTTAAGGCGTAGGCTTGTACTACAATCTGTCTGATCCACCTGGAAATGGTGGCCGACGAGACCACCATGCCTTTCTTGGGACCAGCTATTTAAAAAAAACAGTGAGTCTGACTTCCGAAAGGGAGCCGTGGCAGACAAATACACCTTCAGAGCCCTAACCTCATCCAAAGCGTGAAGGGCCACCTCTTTAGGGTGCTTTGGGTTAGGACACAGCGATGGTAATACAATGTCTTCATTGATATGGACGCAACACCACCTTATCCCTGTGGATAACCAGATAGGACGACTTGCAGGCCGCCAATTCCGAAACCCTCCTGGCCGAGGTGATGGCCACTAGAAAGACCACTTTTTGGGAAAGAGTCAAAAGGGGAATCTCCATGATATTCTCAAACGGCGGTTTTTGAAGCGCTGATAACAGCAGGTCCAAATCCCATGGGGGTAACAGTGGACGCACCGGAGGGACTACGTGTCGTACCCCCTGAACGAAGGTACTCACTAAGGAGTGCGATGCCAGGGGTTGTTGAAAAAAGACAGCTAAGGCTGAGATTTGCCCTTTGATGGAACTTAATGCCAATCTCTGGTCAACTCGTTGCTGGAGAAACAACAGGATTCTGGATATGGAAAAGGAGCGTGGATGCCATCCTTTCTCTTCACACATGGAAATGTAGGCCTTCCAGGTACGATAGTATATCTTCCGAGAAGAAGATTTCCGTGCCCGCAACATAGTTGGAATCACCGAGTCCGACAGGCTCCTGTTCCTCAACACCTGGCTCTCAATAGCCATGCCGTTAAAGCCAGCGATGGTAAAGCAGGATGGAGAATTGGACCTTGAGATAGGAGGTCCTCTCGCAACGGCAGTCAACAGGGAGAGTCTGCCACCAGACGCACCAGGTCTGCGTACAAAGGATGCTGAGGCCAATCCGGAGCAACCAGTATTACAGGGATCCCCTCGGCTTCCACTCTGCGAAGCAACAGTTTCAGTGGAGGAAAGGCGTAGATCAGCTGGTACTGATCCCACGGGGTCACCAGCGTGTCCGACATGTCTGCCCACGAATTTATTGTCCTGGACACGAATCTTGGCACCTTCTGATTGAGACGGGAGGCCAGTAGATCCACATCTGGTGTGCCGCACTTCAGGCACAGCAGCCTGAATGTCTCCGGATGCAATGCCCATTCTCCTGGGTCCAGCATCTGGCGGCTTAGATAGTCTGCCTGCCAGTTCTCCACTCCCAGGATGTAAATGGCCGTCAGGGCCGGTACATGTCGCTCTGCCCACCGAAGTATGTGAGCGACCTCCCGTGCAGCGGCTGAGCTTCTTGTTCCCCCTTGGTGATTTACATACGCCACAGCCGCGGCGTTGTCCGATGCATCCTGATCAGAAGCCCTTGAAGACTCATCGACCATGTGTGGAGACACAGCCTGATCGCTCTCAATTCGACCAGAGGCCCTGAGCCGACTGGACCCCCATCACTCCACCCCAGCCAGATAGACTGGCGTCCGTAGTGATCACCGTCTATTTCAGAGGAAGGAATGATTTTCCAAACTGAATCACCGGGGACCTCAACCACCAGATCAGTGAGTCCCTGACTTGCTGGCCCACCTGGATCTGCCGATCCAGGGACAACTGAGATTTGTCCCATTTTGACAAGATGTCCTTCTGCAGAACTCTGGTGTGGAACTGGGCGTAAGGCACTGCCTCGAAGGAGGCTACCATAAGTCCCAGTACTCGCA
Organism: Lithobates pipiens; assembly: GCF_037356315.1. NCBI lineage: Eukaryota > Metazoa > Chordata > Amphibia > Anura > Ranidae > Lithobates > Lithobates pipiens. Next base: position 207,792,507 of record NW_027507788.1, read on the forward strand.
TGCAAAACTGGAGCGTCGACCACTTGTGGTTCATCAGTAGTTTGACCGCAGATCTGAGAGTCTGCAATTTGTCTGAAGGGAGAAATACTCTCGCTTCCCTGGAGTCCAACAGCAAACCTAGGTACTCCAGATGCTGGGTTGGCACAATCACTGACTTCTTTAGGTTCAACAGCCACCCAAATTCCTGCAGGGTCTGCATGGTGAATGGCACATCCTCCTCTAAGTCTGAGGCAGAAGATGCTCTCAGGAGGAGATTGTCTAGGTATCTCACGATTGCGACCCCATGTTGTCGCAGCAACGCCAAAACTGGAGCCAATACCTTGGTAAAGACTCGGGTGGCTGATGCCAGACCAAAGGGAAGAGCCACAAATTGGAAATGGGCTTTCCCGACTGCATAACGCAGAAACATTTGATGCTGAAGGCATATGGTTATGTGCAGGTACGCATTCTGGATGTCTAAGGACGCCAGGGAGTCCCCTTGATGAAGTGTAGCGACTACTGAGCAAACTGATTAGATTCTGAACCTCTGTACTTTTACAAAGTGATTGAGAGCTTTTAAGTCCAAGATTGGACGTACCCCTCCCTTCTTGGGAACCACAGATTTGAGTAGAATCCCTGGAAGCGCTCCGAGTCTGGAACTGGTACAATCACCCCGCGATTCAGCAAATCCCTTACCACCCCCAACAGGGCCTCCCGGCAAAGCGGGGATATGGGTATGCTGGAGGGGAAGAATCTGTTTGGTGGCCAAGAGAGAGACTATCTTGTAGCCTGTGGAAATCAGATCAGAGACCCATTGGTCGGATAACCGGGAGGACTACCTGGCTGCAAACTCCCTTGTCTCGGGTGGGGGCAAACCTTCATGCGGTAGCACTTTTATTCGCAGGCTTGTTAGGCTTGCGATTCCAGAGATGTTTCTGGCCATCCGTGGGCGTCCTGTCGGGCTGGGGACGTTTAGTTGAAGCTCCGGGCGGATGAAAAAGCCGGTTGTTAGTGGAAAAAGAGGGCCCTTGCCTACGGCGTGGCTCCTTAGCCTTCCTGGCCTGTGGGAGTAGTGTACTGTTACCACCAGTGGCATTTTTAATAATGTCATCTAATGAGGCTCCAAAGAGCCGGTCGCCAAGGAAAAGAAGATCCGTCAGGGCTTTTTTGGATGCCTGGTCAGCAGACCAGCATTTTAGCCAAATTCGGCGCCTCAGCACCACAGCTGACACTGAAGCCCTGGATAACAGAGGGAGAGTATCCAGAGCCACGTCACAGACGTACTTAAGGCCTTGCACTAGTTGGTCTGCTAGTTCCACGCAGACAGGGGAAGCCTGTTGCTCTCCCAATTCGCGGTGCAAAAGTTTTGCCCACTCAGTTAGTGTCTGCAACACAAGTGCGGATGCCAGTACAGGTCGCACGGCTGACCACACGACCGTAAACTAGGAGCGAGCCACTGCCCCGGCCTTCCTTTCTGTGGGATCCTTAAATGCAGGAGTCACCTCAACTGGGATCGTGGTTACTTTCTTTAAGCGGGATACTGGGGGGTCAACGACCGGAGAAGCCGACCACTTTTTGAGAAGGCTTTCCTCAAAGTTGTAACGCACCACCATGTATTTGGGGACCGAAAAGGTCTGTTGCAAGCGACCCCATTCCTTGTAAATGAACTTGTCAAAATATTTCAGATACGGGAACACCTTAGGTGAACGTGCTGGCTTGCAGGACCCAAAAGGGACCGGTACATCAGCAGAGGGATCCGCTGGCTCCTGAATCTTTAGGGTATCACGCAAAGCTGTGATAAGTGCTCCAACAAGCGCTTTGTCGCGCATGGACCCGGACGGGGACTCATCCTCACTGTCTGAACGGTTCTGGTCAGCTGACAAGACAGAGCAGGGGTCACCGGCCTCAGCAGGACCCGAGTCTGCGTCAGAGCTCTCCCCAGAGGACGGGGGGTAGGGGCCGCTTTTTAGCACCTTTCTTCCCACGCACCACCTCTAGCTTGGCAACGAACGAATTGAGGACCGCCATCAGGGTGTCCATGGGAAACGCGCAGTCCGCAGGTGACCCAGTTGCAATTGCTTGGATTTCGGGGGAAGAAACGCCAGTTTCTGAAGCCATGCTGACCCTACCCTGTTTGCCACCCGAAGGGGACTTAGGACAGTGACAGTCCCTCCCACCTTGCTGCCGCTGACTGAGGGGTTCTAACCCGCTGGACTCACCGTCCTGAGGAGTTCCACGCTGTATACAGCAGTGCCTGTAGCCCCCTAGTGCTCCCAGATGCATAGGGACCAAAGCTGTGTCGGTGACAGCCCATCAGAACGAACAGTGAAAGATCACTAAGCGATCTGAAAAACGTGTCCAGATTACATAGAAAGCCTGCCAGCGCTCTGTGATGACAAAACAGGAAGCTGAGGGCACAGGAAGCTGCTAGAGCACAAAAAATGTGGTCCAGCTTCAAGAAAATGGCTGCCAGTGTTCTGAATAGGGAATCACTGGGAAAATGGCCGCTTGAAGCCCAGAAGCATGCTGTCCCTTGCCCACACTGAAAATGTCCGCCAGTCAGCGCCATGAGAGGCAGAAAGAAACATGTGGCAGACACAGAGCTGCACCAACACAGGGGCAACCCTCACAGACACCTCCCGGGATTAAGCACTCAGGACCCAGGCACCCCAGTACAGCCAGAACCCAGGTGAGGGCCCAGGGGCACACACACACACACACCGCTCAGCATCCATGCACAGGGGAAGGAGGGGACCGACCACCTCTGGAGCTAAGGTATTTCGTGGCCTCCCGAGCCATAGCTGCGACCTGCACGCGCTCGATGGCCGGACTGGGGAGACTACAAGGATAAGTGAACCAGCCTGTCACCCAGCCGGCTGTTGTTAGAAGATCACAGGATCATTCATCTTGCGCAAAAAGCCAAGCTTTTGCATCAACAAAACACGGACCTATGGGCCCGCAGGATTCCTAGGTCTATCTCCTCACTAGGCAAAATAAAACTGAGGCTGCTAGGGCAGAGTGTGGGGATTGTAGCCTAAGGGACCACCCCCCTGGGTGGAACTAAAGTTCTGAAGTGTTGTATTACAACTTCCCCTAGTAATCTCCAGTGATAGGGCTAACAACCATTTTGTTACAGAGAGGAGCTGTGTCAGTCGAACATAAGAGAAAAAAAGTTTTACTATCCAAAGTTAAAACAACAAGGGCGGAAGATTTAATAGATGGAAAGATGAAAAAAAGACTGAAGTTCCCCTTTAATTTCATAACAAGGGTAATAATATTCTTTGCCACTAGATGGAGACATCTTACTGAATTTGCATAGAGACACATAATAATAAGCCTGTACATGAAATACATTGTAACAGATAAGTATCTAATAAGTATCAAAATATGAATGAATGGTTCTGTGGCCAGTAACCTGATACAACAAAGGGATACAAGGAGTCTTTCCATAAGTAGGTATAAAAACAAGAACAATATCTTAACCCGTTCCCGCCGTGTTTTTGTTCTACCTTAACCTCCCTGGCGGTATTATGTCAGATTTTTGCGTCTCAAAGTGGTACATTGTTTTGCATAGAAATTTGGCGTTTTACATTGTAGGCCTGTAATTGTTAGTAATAACACACTTAATTCTGTCCAAACAAGAGTCTGGTAGACATCCTGATAATGTTTTAAACACAAAATCATAAATTATAATAATAAATAACTATAAATAATTATAAAAAATAATAATGGAATAATAATAAAATTAATTTCCCCAGGATTCGCTATCGCTCAGTCCTGCAAGTGTTCTAATTTATTATCGCTGTTTTGTAGCTGGTCTAAAACCACTTTTGATCTAAAGAGACAATTGTTGGTTGCCATGGACAATCTCAAGTTTCAAGGCAGAAAGAACAGTATATACAGTGGTGTGAAAAAGTGTTTGCCCCCTTCCTCATTTCCTGTTCCTTTGCATGTTTGTCACACTTAAGTGTTTCGGAACATCAAACCAATTTAAACAATAGTCAAGGACAACACAAGTAAACACAAAATGCAATTTGTAAATGAAGGTGTTTATTATTAAAGGTGAAAAAAAATCCAAACCATCATGGCCCTGTGTGAAAAAGTGATTGCCCCCTAAACCTAATAACTGGTTGGGCCACCCTTAGCAGCAACAACTGCAACCAAGCGTTTGCGATAACGTGCAATGAGGCTTTTACAGCGTCCTGGAGGAATTTTGGCCCACTCATCTTTGCAGAATTGTCCTAATTCAGTTACATTAGAGGGTTTTCGAGCATGAACGGCCTTTTTAAGGTCATACCACAACATCTCAATAGGATTCAGGTCAGGACTTTGGCTAGGCCACTCCAAAGTCTTCATTTTGTTTTTCTTCAGCCATTCGGTGGTGGACTTGCTGGTGTGTTTAGGATCATTGTCCTGCTGCAGAACCCAGTTCGTTTCAGCTTGAGTACACGAACAGATGGTCGGACATTCTCCTTCAGGATCTCTTGGTAGACAGCAGAATTCATAGTTCCTTTTATCACGGCAAGTCTTCCAGGTCCTGAAGCAGCAAAACAGCCCCAGACCATCACACTACCACCACCATATTTTACTGTTGGTATAATGTTCTTTTTATGAAATGCAGTGTTCCTTCTACGCCAGATATACTTGGACACACACCTTCCAAAGAGTTCCACTTTTGTCTCATCGGTCCACAGAATGTTGTCCCAAAAGTCTTGGGGATCATCAAGATGTGTTGTGGAGAAATTGAGACGAGCTTTGATGTTCTTTTTGCTCAGCAGTGGTTTTCTCCTTGGAACTCTGCCATGCAGGCCATTTTTGCCCAGTCTTTTCCTGATGGTGGAGGCATGAACGCCGACCTTAACTGAGGCAAGTGAGGCCTGCAGTTCCTTGGACGTTGTTGTGGGGTCTTTTGTGACCTCTTGGATTAATCGTCGCTGCGCTCTTGGGGTAATTTTTGGCGGCCGGCCACTCCTGGGAAGGTTCACCACTGTTCCATGTCTTCGCCATTTGTGGATAATGGCTCTCACTGTGGTTCGCTGGATTCCCAAAGCTTTGGAAATGGCTTTATAACCCTTTCCAGACTGATAGATCTCAATTACTTTCTTTCTCAATTGTTCCTGAATTTCTTTGGGTCTCGGCATGATGTGTAGCTTTTAAGGATCTTCTGGTGGACCTTACTGTGTCAAGCAGCTCCTATTTAAGTGATGCCTTGATTGTGAACAGGTGTGGCAATAATCAGGCCTGGGTGTGGCTAGAGAAATTGAACTCAGGTGTGGACAACCACAGTTATAGTATGTTTTAACAAGGGGGGCAATCACTTTTTCACACAGGGCCATGATGATTTGGATTTTTTTTCACCTTTAATAATAAACACCTTCATTTACAAATTGCATTTTGTGTTTACTTGTGTTGTCCTTGACTATTGTTTAAATTGGTTTGATGTTGCGAAACACTTAAGTGTGACAAACATGCAAAGGAACAGGAAATGAGGAAGGGGGCAAACACTTTTTCACACCACTGTATATATATTATATATATATATATATATATATATATATATATATATATATATATATATATATATATAAAATATAAAACTGGATGCAGGGCACAGGACAAAGCACTAGGGACAAAACGGAGGTGAAATTATTTGATACAGTAATGTAATCTGTAAGATTACAGTGTACTGTATTTGTTGTGTTTTGTGTACTTTTTAAATTTGCCGCCGGGCTCCGCCCCCTGCGTCGTGGTGCTACAAAGAATTACCGCTCCGAGGTAATGACTTCTCCCAAAACAGCTGTCTCCACAATCCCACAGGGTGCCGGCTCCGTTTGCAACAGGAACTGAAGTAGAAAAGATGTAGCTGGATAGCCGCACTCTAAATTATTCAACTTTATTTAAAATTTTTTATTAAAATCATAGCATCTAGGCTTTCATACAGACTAACTGCACAGCCTCTGACATGTTTCACACTGAACACAGTGCATAGTCATAGCTGCGTCGTGGCGCTCGCAGTGAACGGAGCCCGGCACACAGAGGCATGGGGTGGAGGACGTAGCCCACAGACAAAGCAGGGGTCACATCGCAGGATCCTGGTGAGAAGGCAAGTAACCTGCACCAGGATCCTGCAATGCAATCTCGAGTGTGGCTCGGTGTTACCACTAATGGTACTGAAATTTAACCCCGAGCCACACTCGGGAAAACCACCAGGGAGGTTAAGTTGAATTTGTATGTAAATTGGATCAGGTACATTTTTTAAATGTAGATCCAGCCAAAAAAAGCATTTTTACATTTCGGATAGCATAGGGAAGGGTTAACTGGCCACGCAGTGATGTGGGACTGCTGACAGGTCCGCCAGACAGTAGGTGGCAGCATGTGGTAAGCAGCAAGATGGTCACCCGGCAGTTTCCGGGACCAGCGTGACACCACACTGCCTCCGTTCTTAACCACTTAACAACCGGCCCATAGCCGATTAATGGCTTCAGGGCGGTTGTCTAACTCTGAGTGGCCGTTAATTAACGGCCTCCCAGAATTCAGCTCTCACGCGCCCCCTGGGGCGCGCACACGAGAGCATCCGTGACCGTTTACCACGTGATCGCTCCGTCAAATGACAGAGCGATTACTTGTAAACAAATCGGCGTCATGTAGGTGGCAGCATGTGGTAAGCAGCAAGATGGTCCGTTCCTCCCTCCCCCTCTCTGCACCGATTGGTACAGCGGAGGGGGAAGAGATCGGTGTCAGCAGCGCTGTGGGCTGCATCTGCAGTGCCCACATCGCTGCTCACCCAAATGTAACCCCTTAATTCCCTGCCAATACTCTGCCATAAGATGCCCCTGTTGAAGTCCTATGGGACGAAACGCGTATGGCGTGGTAATCATGTTCCCTCTATTGCTTGTTTTTATGTGATCACAATTTTATTTTCGAAAATGTATTTTTTATCTTGCGTTTTGCTGATTTTATGTCAATAAACAGCCATCTGTTATTTTCCATCTACACCATGGGAAGCTGTTTCTCTTTTTTATTCCTCATATAATTTCGTGTATGGGATTTGATTTTTCCATTACCTGTGGTCCTTGCTGGAGCTGCGTCTTCCTTACGTCCATTTTCTTTGGACCCTGGAGAAGTGGGAGTTCTGGAGACGTTACTGAATATCCATCTGATCAAGAAGGTTACAGTTAGGTATCGGCTGTTATCTTGGCGGAGATCCATTTTTATTTCTACATGCAGGTTTAATCTTCTGTTCTGGTAAGAGTATCCACCTTATCTATTTTCACTTGGAAGTTCACTATGTTTGAAAGGTTTCACGAACATCTTCCAGCCTTCACATTGTGTGCAGAATCACACTGTATGTCCTATAAAGATTTTGAAGACTTAATATCGGGACTTTACCTCCCCTATATTTGTCACATTTTATTTTATTTTTATTTTCACAAGTATATTTTAGCGCTACATTCTATTGTGTTTGTGTTATTTAGGGATTTGGTCATATTCTTATGTAGCTGCTGGTTTATATACTTTTATTTTTTGGGTTAGCGCAATAATTTTTTTCCTTTTTTCAATACTCTGCCATACCCTGCCAATACTCTGCATTACCCAATACTCTTCATTACCCTGCCAATATTCTGCCTTACCCAATATTCTTCATTACCCTGCCAATACACTGCCAATACCCTGCCAATACCACGCCAATACCCTGCCAATACCCTGCCAATACCACGCCAATACCCTGCCAATACCACGCCAATACTCTGCCATACACTGCCAATACCGCGCCAATACCCTGCAATACCGTGCCAATACCCTGCAATACCACGCCAATACCCTGCAATACCACGCCAATACCCTGCAATACCACGCCAATACCCTGCAATACCACGCCAATACCCTGCAATACCACGCCAATACCCTGCAATACCACGCCAATACCCTGCAATACCACGTCAATACCCTGCAATACACTGCCAATACTCTGCAATACCACGCCAATACCCTGCCATACCACGCCAATACCCTGCCATACCACGCCAATACCACGCCAATACCCTGCAATACCACGCCAATACCCTGCAATACCACGCCAATACCCTGCCAATACTCTGCCATACCCTGCAACACCCTGCCAATACCCTGCCAATACCCTGTCAATACTCTGCCATACCCTGCCAATACTCTTCCATACCCTGCAACACCCTGCCAATACCCTGCCAATACTCTGCAATACCCTGCCAATACTCTGCAATACCCTGCCAATACTCTGCAATACCCTGCCAATACTCTGCAATACCCTGCCAATACTCTGCAATACCCTGCCAATACTCTGCAATACCCTGCCAATACTCTGCAATACTCTGCAATACCCTGCCAATACCCTGCCAATACTCTGCCATACCCTGTCAATACTCTGCCATACCCAATACCTTGCCAATACTCTGCAACACCTTGCCAATACTCTGCAATACCTTGCCAATAATCTGCAATACCTTGCCAATAATCTGCAATACCTTGCCAATACTCTGCCATTTTTTTTATTTCAGGCTTCCCAGCCTAGTGGTGAGATGTGGGGTCTTATTGAACCCATATCTCACTGTAAAGAGGACCTGTCATCCCATATTCCTATTACAAGGGATGTTTACATTCATTGTAATAGGAATAAAAGTGATCAAAAAAATTATTTTTGGGGAAAAAAATGTCAAACTAAAATAAATAAAGTAAAATGAACAATAAAAAAAAAAAAATTAAAGCGCCCCTGTCCCCATGTGCTCGCATGCAGAAGCGAACGCATACGTAAGTCCCGCCCACATATGAAAACGATGTTCAAACCACACATGTGAGGTATTGCTGCGAACGTTAGAGCGAGAGCAATCATTTTGGCCCTAGACCTCCTCTGCAACTCAAAACATGTAACCAGTAAAAAAAAAAAAAAAAAAAAAAAAAAACTAAAGCCTCGCCTATGGGGATTTTTAAGTAGCGACGTTTGGCGCCATTCCACGAGCGTGTGCAATTTTGAAGGGTGACATGTTAGGTATCTATTTACTCGGCGTAACTTCATCTTTCACATTATGCAAAAACATTGGGCTAACTTTACTGTTTTGTTTTTTTTAAGCACAAAACAGTTTTTTTTGTTTTTTTTTTAAAAACGCGTTCGAAAAATTGCTGCGCAAATACCGTGGGTGATAAAAAGTTGCAACGACCACCATTGTATTTTCTAGGGTATTTGCTAAAAAAACATATATAATGTTTTGGGGTTCTATGTAATTTTCTAGCAAATAAATGATTTTTACATGTAGGAGAGAAATGTCAGAATTGTCCTGGGTGCTCCAGAATGCCTGATGGTGCTCCCTGCATGTTAGGCCTCTGTATGTGGCCACGCTGTGTAAAAGTCTCACACATGTGGTATCGCCGTACTCGGGAGTAATAGCAGAATCTGTTTTGGGGTGTAATTTGTGGTATGCATATGCTGTGTGTGAGAAATAAACTGATAATATGACAATTTTGTGGGAAAAAAAAAACCTAGATTTTGTAAAGAATTGTAGGAAAAAATGTCAACTTCAAAAACCTCACCATGCCTCTTACTAAATACCTTGGAATGTCTTCTTTCCAAAAAGGGGTCATTTGGGGGGGTATTTGTACTTTTCTGGCATATTAGGGTCTCAAGAAATGTCCTTCGGTGTGATCAATTTTCAGATATTGGCACCATAGCTTGTGGACTCTATAACTTTCACAAAAACCAAATAATATCCACCAATTTGTACTTATTTTTACCAAAGATATGTAGTAGTATAAATTTTGGCCAAAATTTATGAAGAAAAATTACTAATCTGCAAAATTTTATAACAGAAACGAAGAAAAATTCATTTTTTATTTTTTTACAGAATTTTTGGTCTTTTTCCTTTTATAGCACCAAAAATAAAAAAACTCAGCGGTGATTAAATACCACCAAAAGAAAGCTCTATTTGTGTGAAATAAAGGACAAAAATTTCATATGGGTACAGTGTTGCATGACTGAGTAATTGTCATTCAAAATGTGAGAGCACCGAAAGCTGAAAATTGGTCTGGTTATTAAGGGTGTTTAAGTGCCCAGTGGTCAAGTGGTTAAAGGGGTTGTAAACCTTTGTGTTTTTTCACCTTAATTCATCGTATGCGTTAGGGTGAAAAAACACCTGCCAGTCACCGTCCCCCCAGCCCCTACGTTTCACTTACCTGAGCCCCTTCATTTCCTTGGCGGGGACGCGCTGTCCCTCTCTCCATGGGGTTCTCAGCTCGTGATTGGATAGATTGATAGCAGAGCAGCCATTGGCTCCCACTGCTGTCAATCAAATCCAATGACAACAAACTTTGCACACTTGTAGGGGAGACTCTTTAGCACCTATGGTGCAAATTTGGAGCCCCAATAACCTAAGGCCGACCTGTACTGCCTCCCCAAAGACGGTACCCCAGGACACCTAATTTTAACATTGGTGCCTATGTGAAAACTGGCCAGGTTTGGGACCCGATTGCTCCCCCGTTTTAGGTCCCATGCCCTTTGCATGCATACTCCCAAGACCCTCGACTATATGGAGCCGAAGAAAGTGAGTCATTATCTATGGTTCGGGAAATATGACCGTTTAAATTTGAGCTCCAATTGAACCAACTTTGGAACTTTGAACTCCCATTACTGGGGAACCTTCCATACTGGTGTACCATCGAGTTGTGGGTGGGAGTCTTCCCTACAAGTGTGCAAAGTTTTGGCGTGTTTTCACCACGTGGTTCCCCGGAAACAGGAGCTCAAAGTCTGTCACTTTGATCACATTTTTGCTCCAAGCTGGCCAGAGATCTGTCTGGCATGCCCCCCCAACCCAGCAGGTGGGGGGGGGGTCACCCGAAACTCGATGGTACACCAGTATGGAAGGTTCCCCAGTAATGGGAGTTCAAAGTTCCAAAGTTGGTTCAACTGGAGCTCAAATTTGCACGGTCATATTTCCCGAATAGATGATATTGACTCACTTTCTTTGGCTCCATATAGTCGAGGGTCTTGGGAATATGCATGCAAAGTTTGGGGCCCAGGGGACCTAAAATGGGGGAGCAATCGGGTCCCAAACATGGCCAGTTTTCACATGCACCAATGTTAAAATTAGGTGTCCTAGGGGTACCGTCTTTGGGGAGTCAGTACAGGTCAGCCTTAGGTTTCTGGGGCTCCAAATTTGCACCATAGGTGCTGAAGAGTCTTCCCTACAAGTGTGCAAAGTTTTGGCGGGTTTTCACCATGTGGTTCCCCGGAAACAGGAGCTCAAAGTCAGTCACTTTGATCACATTTTCGCTCCAAGTTGGCCAGAGATCTGTCTGGCATGCCACCTCACCCAGCACCCCCCCCTCAGGGGGGGGGGGTGCTGAGGTGGGGGGTCCACCCGCAACTCAATGGCACACCAGTATGGAAGGTTCCCCAGTAATGGGAGTTCAAAGTTCCAAAGTTGGTTCAACCGGAGTATAATGAAAGACTAGGAATACCTCATAGTGTAAATAAATATACGTTTTGAAGTACTACACTATGAGGTATTCCTCCTCCTTGCTTATACCCCCCTATGCGATACTGTAGTGAGACCTCCCACCCCGAGTATTCCTAGGCATATCCTTAAAGGGACCTTACAAAAAATGCCAACCAGGACCTGGGGGACTACACTAGGAAACCGTAAAGCAAAAGACCACCAAGGACCATAAAGTTATATACACCCACGCTGTAACCTTACAGCAGTAAGGTAAGGGGACACCCATATACCTATCACGTAGGACCGCACGGGATACCCACTATCTACAGCACTTTCTTGGATGTCGTTTAAAGCACTCAGCACTTTTTGGACACAAACCATTGTCACATTGTGCACCTTAAGAGTTATACACTCTGTTTCTATTGGACATTGAGCTTTTTTTGTGGATTTGTTTATTATTTATACATTTTCTGATTTTTTTTTTCTTTTTATCAATATTTGATTATCCACACCCTCAGCGCTGCTTATTTGGTGGACTTAGTATATGCACTGTTTTCACTGTGTGATAGCACGTTGGATATTAGCACCTTAATATTTATTTTCCAGCACGTAGGTCTATTTTCAATCGCAATCTTAGATTTACTTCTTCATATTACTTTTATATACTTCACATGCCTTTATGAGACGCCCTTTACGTCAAGAATGACTTTATCCGTTTTTTACTTAAGTTTTAATACTCCTCAATATCACTCTGCTTTGCTATATTTATTTTATTTATAGGAAGTGACCCCGTTCTTAGGGATTATTATTATTAGACACTACTGATACCATTCATCTTTTATATTATTTAGTATAGCGCACCACAACCTTTTTAACCGTTCATTCTTTTGTGAGTTCAGATATTCCCCCCCCGTGTGTGCAGTTCTTCCATCGGCGCAGGAATACCCCCCCCCTTTAAACTCACACATTTGTATTGGTCCTTTATGTCTTGTGTTTACCACGTATACAAATGGATCTGAAATAAATGCGTGCAGCTTAAATGAATATTGGATAGGTAAATAATTAACAAATCTTACCATAATCAGGGATCAGCTGTTGTTTCTATCCACCAACCTTTTTTTTTCGTGCAGGGGCACTTCAATTGTCATGTAGTTCCCAGTAACAGTCCATTTGCCGTTTGAAAATGTAGAGGGGGCTGTTAAAACTTCAGACATTCACACCCCCCCCCCCCCGTCCCTTCGCCACTGGGAGATGTGGCTGTGCTTAGTGTGCAAGCAAACTCCTGAACGGTAAACATGTTCAGGCACTGTGCATAGAAGTGAAAAAGACATAAATGGTATAGACATGGCTGGATATAGGAGGAGGTGTTGGAGAGGGTTGTTGCCTATTGAGCTCCTTCTCACATCTCTGTGCTGCACACAACACAGCTCCTCTCTCATTTATCCCTTTCTCACATGGCACACAGCTCAGATCCATCCTCTATCTGCACACTGTGTAGCTGGATGATTATGCTGCACAACCATTTTTATCTGGGAACTTCTGAGGTCAGAACTGCAGCATAGCAGGCAACTACACAGCGTGTAGATAGTGAATGGATCTGAGCGGTGTGGAAGGTGAGGAGAGGAACTGTGCTGCCTGTGCCCGAACGGTATGCAGTATAGATGTGAGAAGGAGCCCAACGGGCACAGCCCTCCCCATCTCTGTACTGTACACAGCGTGAGCACAGCTCCTCTCCCCTTCTCACATAGCACACAGCTCAGATCCATCCTCTATCTGCACACTGTGTAGCTGGATGATTATGCTGCACAACCATTTTTATCTGGGAACTTCTGAGGTCAGAACTGCAGCATAGCAGGCAACTACACAGCGTGTAGATAGAGAATGGATCTGAGCGGTGTGGAAGGCGAGGAGAGGAACTGTGCTGCCTGTGCCCGAACGGTATGCAGTATAGATGTAAGAAGGAGCCCAACGGGCACAGCCCTCCCCATCTCTGTACTGTACACAGCGTGAGCACAGCTCCTCTCCCCTTCTCACATAGCACACAGCTCAGATCCGTCCTCTATCTGCACACTGTGTAGTCCCCTGCTATGCTGAATTTCTGAAATGAGAAGTTCCCAGATACAAAATGGCTGTGCAGCATATGCAGCTACACAGTGTGCAGAGAGAGGGTGTCTGTAAGAGAATCGATCTGAGAATTGAGATGGGGAGAGCCCAGAGCTGACATTACACAAAAGAAAGGGGGTGGATTGTTGGCACGAGAATCCAGAGCAGACTGTAGTCCCCCGCTGGCCCTCTCCCCCCCAGTTATTTACTTTGATTTTAAAAGAAAGGGGACACTTCTGAGAGGGCTGGAATTTTTTTTTATGTAAAAGCAGCTCACAAGCAAAAGGATAAACTCCAAAAAAGTAAACCCAAATAAATAAAAAAGTCAGTCAAGCTGCAGTACTCCTCAACACTTAGTTATGGGCTGCTCCATAGAAATACATTTTTGCCCAGGGAAACGTGATTTACAATAGGAAGATGAACAAGTGTGAGCGGGCTCTTTCATTTTTCATATGACAAAGCCTAGCAGTCAACCATAAGGGGAGCGGTCAGTGTCATCCATCACAGCTGGAAATAGAGGACTTGCGATTGTTTTCAGAAACGGCCCCCCCCCCCACTTCCCCAATATACATCATAAACCAAAAACAATACTCACACGCTGCAATGAAGAAACAAGAGATCATGGGAACTTAGATCCAGAAATTTATTGTAGCTTATAGACTGTTCAAACTGACCTATCACCAATATACAAATCTGAAAGTTACATCCAATGCGCGCCTACATACAGCATCAAAAAGTTTAGAATGCCTTAGCAGTCGTGTTACAGGTCGCCGTTTTTTTTTTTTTTTGTAATTTTTTTTTTCCATACATTTTTAAAGTCTACGTACAGCAGCTACGGTGAGATTAAAATGGATGTACAGATCTACACAACAAAAACACAGGACGACTGGAGGTCAGAAGATCAAATGTCCTCCGATTATTCAAGAGCTAGCAGTTATGTGTATCACGTTATCACAGAAGTCATTAAAACAATTCCACCCCCCTCCCCCCCCCCCCATTTTATCTTTACGTAAAAATCTAAGAATTTACACTTATGGTAAACGAAACAGAAAAACAGCCAGCCAAGTCTGCAGCCCTCCTGACTCTGTGCAAGATGGAGACTCGGAAGCCTGTACAATGCTGACCCCTGCTGGTTAAGTGTGGTCATTGCACAACCAATTGTAGTGATTGACATCTTAAAATCCTGCTTAAAAAAAAAAAAAAAAGTTTACGCAGCGGAGGCAGATTTTTTTTTTTTTTTATCAAGACTGATAGAATATTTGTGTGTGCAGGCGATGTCGCTGGTATCTGAACTAAAAAGCTGCCTCCGCTGAGCAGAGAAGTTTATCCCCTACCCCCCCCCCCCCCCCCCCAAATTCCTCTCTCCTTTCCAACAAAGGACACCTTCAACTTACCAAACACAAAACAACTTTATCAGTTTCATTTTGGACAGTACAAACGCATCAAGTCCTTTCACCTAAAAAAAACCTCCATTTATACCCAAACTAACCTTCATCAGGCCACGGAACCAAAGATTTAAAAGTTGTTTAAAATAAAAAAGAAAAGAGCTAGCAGCATTCAAATATGTACACATCAATATTTCATACCGAAACGGCACCAATGGCATGTATAGGTCATATTTATATATATATATATATATTATATATATATATATATATACATAAACACACAGTGGGTATAGAAAACAATGACCCCCCCCCCCCCCCCCTTTAAAATATTCACATTTTGTTGCTTTGCAGCCTGAAATGAAGACAGACACGACACAGTGGTGTAGTGCAGTGTTTCTCAACTCCAGTCCTCAAGGCGCCCCAACAGGTCATGTTTTCAGGATTTCCCTCAGATGAAACAGCTGTGGTAATTACTAAGGCAGTGAAACTGATGAAATCACCTGTGCACATTAATGGAAAGCCTGAAAACATGACCTGTTGGGGCGCCTTGAGGACTGGAGTTGAGAAACACTGGTGTAGTGGTTAGCACTCTCGCCTAGCAGTAAAAAGGATTGCTGGTTCGAATCCCAACCACAACACTACCTGCATGGAGGTTGCGTGTTCTCCCTATGCGTGTGTGGGTTTCCTCCGGGTACTCTGGTTTCCTCCCACACTCCAAAGACATGCTGGGAGGTTAATTGGCTTCTGTCCAAAATTGGCCCCTAGTATATGAATGTTAGTTGGGGACTTTGGATCCTTGAGGGTAGGGACCGATGTGAGTGTGCGATGTATGTGTGGAGCCCTGTGTAAATTGACAGCGCCTGTGTAAATTATCTTAAATAAAATAATATAATAGAAGAGCATCTTAATGAGACACAATATACAGGGATAGGGACAATTGTACACACTCACTCAAGATGGACTGGTGTCTTTATTCAACCTTGCTAACTATGTAGCTCACCATCCAAGTACCTCCAAAGCATAGAGGTGGAAATATCCTGTTATGTGGGGTGGTAATATTCTGTTATTGGGGATGGTAACATCTGGTTATGGGAGTGTTTCTCTGCAGCAGGGACTGGAGCACTTGTCAGGATAGAAGGAAAAATGGATGGGGCAAACTACCATCAAATTAATGAGAAAAATCTGCTGCCCTCTGCTAGAAAGTTGTCAATTGGAAGAAGGTTTACCTTCCAACATGACAATTCAGGACTTTTTCCCATCCTGCAAGCGCACCGCCCTAGTGTGAAAGCACTCTGGCTTTCACACTGGCGAGGAATGAGATGCAGTTTTCAAGCGCTTTACATGCACTATTTTTAGCGCTAAAGTACCTGAAAGCTGTCTCAGTGTGAAAGGGGTCTAAAGCAAAAGGTAGTTCAACAAAATACTGACATAAAGGGGGTGATCCTTTTTACAACTCCGCGACTGTTTTTGTATTTTATCTTTTTTTCCCTGACATGTTGGCATTATATCTTTCACCTGGATGTTATAGGTTGCACTGTGTACAGCTGGATAAAACAAAAACTGTGTCTGTCTTCATTCCAGGCTGCAAAGCAATAATACAAGATAATTGTAAAGGGGAGGTTCTTTTCTACACCCACTGCATATACTGTATATCTCAATGGGCAGAGGTGTTCAGAAACTCATCATCAACCCATTGGGATTTGCCTTTTAGTAATCAAACTTCTAATGACCATATCCTATTGGTGATTGTGTCAGCACATTGATCCTTTAGTGTACTAATGAACTAAAAGCCTGTTAGTGTTCTCTGCGATCGGTTATCGGCTGTGTAATCCGTAACTTTCATACCTGTATTCCTCCAATCAGATGTAAGCCCTTGTACACACGGTCGGAGATTCAGACGGAATGTGTCCTATCGGACCGTTTTGTCGGATATTCTGACTGTGTGTGGTCTCCATCAGACTGTTTCCGTCGGAATATCCGACGGACCAAGTTTTCAAAAATTTTCAGACAAAATGCTCCGATTGGACATACTCCGATCATGTGTAGAGAATTCCAATCGGACAAAGTGCCACGCATGCTCAGATCAAATTCCTACACCAAAGCTATTGGCTACTAGCGTGAACGTAGTCCCATCGTAACGAAATAACGTCATCACGTCGGATTTTCCAACAACTTTGTCCGACCGTGTGTATGCAACAGTTTCGGACAAAATCCGACAGATTTGGTTGTCGGAATCTCTGACCGTGTGTACAAGAGCTAAGGGAAGTCAGTTTGCTCACTTTGAACGCTTCTCAAAGACATATAGAATTCTGACGTTGTTACAAACGGTCGTGTGACTAAACTTTCTTCTTGTTGCCCAGAGCAACCTGGCAAAGCAAGAGAACCTGGTTGCTGGGGGGACCGGCAGATCTTCATTAGGTTTCCAATGAGAGATTGGCTTTATGATAAACAACTGTGAGGTTTGGTTCGGTGGCCCTCATAACTTAAGAGATGATTTACCAGTAGGTCAATATTTAATACCTAAAGATCCTTCCACAAAAGAAGGGATTCTTCCAGAGATAGGAAAAACGCATGGCTCTCCAGCTGCTGTGCGCATACAAACTCCAGCACCTCCTTGGCAAGGGATTGCTGGGGATCTGTGATCCTACAACGGATGGAAAGCCAATGGGCTTACCCACACCCCGAATACAGTGATTAACAGTTACTAAGCACTTACTACATTCCCTGCAGCACCGGGCACCTACCCAGTCGCCAGAAAACCATAAACGGTTTATACCGCTACCTCCGGGACAGCCCAGCTCAAACGCTCAACTCATTTTCCTTGCCTGCTCTTTTTAAGCCCGCACGGGCCTATCAAACAAAAGGCGCATAAGTCCGCCCCCCCCCCACAGCAAGCGAATAGAAAGCCACTTATTCTGGATCTGACCAGTGAAACAGGCTTGCTGTTGGGGGGTATTGTGCACTGTTTTATTGAATGAACCCGTGCCTTTAAGAAAAAGAAAGGAAAAAAAAAAAAAAAACTTTCATGTAAACATATTATTATCACCCAGCTTAACGAGCCTGAACAAACGAGGGCGACTAAACCTCGCATCGTTTGCCAATGCCTCCCGACCACTGACGACGACAGAAAAATAAAACTCCCCCACTGGGGGCCTGGAAGTACCCATACGTCTATATCTTTAACTGCTCTGCAGAAAAGTGACATTAATAAAATCAAGGGACAATCAATCTGGCTGCAGTCTGAGGTCTGATGTGCTGTACATATGGGGCACACCTTTTTGCCCTGGAAGTCAGCAGACTGACATCTTGTGGTCATCAGGAGTTATTACAGCTCTGTACTTTCTAGCTAGGCAGTCATTCGTACCGAGCCAACAGAACAAAGGAGAATCATTCGGTAGTGAGCAGTAAAACAAGCTGCCTCACAGTCTCCTGCAGGCCTCTGCCAGCCTTGGGAAATGTAAAAAAAAAAAATCACCTCACTGAGGCTGTGCCAGGCTGTCACAAGTGCCAACCTGCATTTTATGACTCCAAACCCCTTTTACACCACCAACATGGACATAATTACATTGATTTCAACATATTTACAAAAAAATATTAAAAAGTTAGTCTTCTACAAGCCCCCTTTCACCATCAGCGGAGCCACCGGCAAAGCTGCCAAGCAGTGAAGGCCAAAGGCGGAGACTGGCACCTCAGACAGTTAAAGGGGTTCTTTTTTTTTTTTTCTTTTTCCGGTATCAGAGGATGTTGCCAATATTGGACCATGCAGTACTTTGGGTGGAGAAAAACATAGAAAAACAAACAATAAGATCACCAGGCTTTGTGGAGTCCCTGTGGCCCCTCGTCAGTAAACCGAAATGTTTGCTTTTTTTTTCGGAAAACAATTAAAGGAATGAAACCTGTAGTCCAGAAAGAGCCGCGTCCCTCCGAGGAGGGGACATGGTAATCGCAGAATGGATTGGAACACTGAGAAATGATGAACCCCAGCCACTCAGCAGGCAGAAGAGAGGAAGCATGGTTGTTCCGTGAGGCAGGTGGGATGTGTCTGGAAATGACTTTGTACACGGTGCGCCTGCGGGGAAGAGAGAGGGGGGCGTGTGCTGTGGTGACTGGGTAGAAATGACGGCAGCGGAGATCAATAGGTCAGAGTGGAGTCGTCCCACTCCAGTTGCTGCTGCCGGTTAACATTCTGCTGGTCTTCCTCTTGTTCTCCCTCTTCTTCCTCGCTGCTTTCTGATTCGGCGCTGGTGATGTCATCGTCTTCTCCATCCTCACTCTCTTCATCGTCATCGTCCTCCTCTTCCTCCTCACTGCTGTGCTGGTCCTCGTAGGTCTGTAGCAGGGGGGACAAAAAAACAAAACATGTTAGAAACCATTCACAGTCTCAAAGTTTTATCAAAATACTCAGTGACTATTCAAAAGTTTTACCAAAATATTCAGTAACTATTCAAAGATTTACCAAAATATTCAGTGAACTAAAGCATTACCAAAATATTTAGTGACTATTCATTAGACATGTGCATTAGTTTTCGTCCAAATTTCAGCTATTTTAGTTTTCGTTTTGACAAACGATAACGAAAGCACAAAATCCGAAAAACGAAAGATCCGACATAAATAAATGCTTTATTTTCGTTTTCATTGTTACAACAGTTCGATATAGAATAGGAGATTCGACATGACTCTGACAATAATAATCTGTGTCTATAGAACCTGTGGTCGAATGTGCCTAACCTTACCTCTATTAGTCCAAGATTATATAGAGAAAATATTCGACAGAGAAAAAAGATTTGACAGAGAGAAAAGATTCTGCAAGTTACTGTCCTAAAAAGTGTTTGGGGACCCGGGTCCTGCCCCAGGGGACATGTATCAATGCAAAAAAAAGTTTTAAAAAACGGCCGTTTTTTCGGGAGCAGTGATTTTAATAATGATTAAAGTGAAACAATAAAAGTGTAATATTCCTTTAAATTTCGTATCTGGGGGGTGTCTATAGTATGCCTGTGAAGGGGCTCATGGTTTCTGGTGCTTAGAATTGTCCCTGCACAAAGTGTCATTTGTGCAGGAAAAAAGTCCTTTAAAATCACTCGCAGCTATTATGAATTTTCGGCTCCCCATAATACAGAGGACACTCATTGAAAGTCATTGATAAAAAAAAAAATAAAAAAAAAAATAATAAAGAATAAAAAAAGCGTGGGGGGCCCCCAAATTCAATTACCAGGCCCTTCAGGTCTGGTATGGATATTAAGGGGAACCCTGCCTCAAATTTAAGAAAGAATTTGACGTGGGGTTCCCCCTAAATATCCATAACCAGACCCTTTATCCGAGCACGCAACCTGGCAGGCCGCAGGAAAAGAGGGGGGGGACGAGAGAGCGGCCCCCCCTCCCTCCTGAACCGTACCAGGCCACATGCCCTCAACATTGGGAGGATGCTTTGGGGGTCTGTGACCCCTGAAAGCACCTTGTCCCCATGTTGATGAGGACAAGGGTCTCATCCTCACAACCCTGGCCGGTGGTTGTGAGGGTCTGCGGGCGGGGGGCTTATCAGAATCTGGAAGCCCCCTTTAACAAGGAGACCCCCAGATCCTGCCCCCCCCTGTTTGAAATGGTAAGGGGGTACAAAAGTACCCCTACCATTTCACAAAGAAAGTGTAAAAAATAGTTAAATAAGACAAACACACTTTTGAAAAATTCCTTTATTAAAAATAAAAAAAGATTCCAGCGGTGGTAATCCACTCTTGCTATCCAGCGACGGACGGTCATCTCTCCAGCGGTGGCTCATCTCATCCAGCGCAGCGTATCCATCCTTCTTCTGTCTCCGCGGTGGAGACACTGCAAGGATTCCGGCGGCCTGGGTCAGGTGACGGGTGGCCCCGCCCTCCGTATATAAGAAACGTCAGGCCGCCGGAATCCTTGCAGTATCTCCACCGCAGAGACAGAAGAAGGATGGATATGCTGCGCTGGATGAGACATCGCTGGAGAGATGACCGTCCGTCGCTGGATAGCAAGAGTGGATTACCGCCGCTGGAATCTTTTTTTTATTTTTTTTTTATTTTTAATAAAGGAATTTTTCAAAAGTGTGTTTGTCTTATTTAACTATTTTTTACACTTTGTTTGTGAAATGGTAGGGGTACTTTTGTACCCCCTTAGCATTTCAAACAGGGGGGGGGGCGGGATCTGAGGGTCCCCTTGTTAAAGGGGGCTTCCAGATTCTGATAAGCCCCCCGTCCGCAGACCCTCACAACCACCGGCCAGGGTTGTGAGGATGAGGCCCTTCTCCTCATCAACATGGGGACAAGGTGCTTTGAGGGGTCACAGACCCCCAAAGCATCCTCCCAATGTTGAGGGCATGTGGCCTGGTACGGTTCAGGAGGGAGGGGGGGGTGCTCTCTCGTCCCCCCTCCTTTCCTGCGGCCTGCCAGGTTGCGTGCTCGGATAAAGGGTCTGGTATGGATTTTTAGGGGGACCCCCACATCAATTTTTTTTTACATTTGACGCGGGGTTCCCCTTAATATCCATACCAGACCTGAAGAGTCTTGTTATGGATATTTAGGGGGAACCCCACATCAAATGTTTTCTTAAATTTGAGGCAGGGTTCCCCTTAATATCCATACCAGACCTGAAGGGCCTGGTAATTGAATTTGGGGGACCCCCACGCTTTTTTTTTGTTATTTATTTACTTTTTTTTTATCAATGACTTTCAATGAGTGTTCTCTGTATTACGGAGCCGACAATTCATAATAGCTGCGAGTGATTTTAAAGGACTTTTTTTCCTGCATAAATGACACTTTGTGCAGGGACAGTTCTAAGCACCAGAAACATGAGCCCCTTCACAGGCATACTATAGACAACCCCCCCCCCCCTACGAAATTTAAAGGAATATTACACTTTTATTGTTTCACTTTAATCATTATTAAAATCACTGCTCCCGAAAAAACGGCCGTTTTTAAAACTTTTTTTTGCATTGATACATGTCCCCTGGGGCAGGACCCGGGTCCCCAAACACTTTTTAGGACAGTAACTTGCAAATTAGTCTCTACAATTAGCACTAGTTTTTGAACGTTGGAGTCCCATAGACTTTAATAGGGTTCTAAAGTATGCTGTATACTAGCTCCATCGAATCTTCTTTATACATTCGACAGACACCATAAGCCTTCAAAGACAGATTCGATCGTAATTCATGTGGATTTTCGGACTAATGCAATTTTTGAACGAAAAACGAAATAAATAAAAACGAATTTCGGGAGTAACTAAATAAATTAAGTTTTCGGACGAAAACAAATTACGAAACGAAAGATTTTACTCTGCACATGTCTACTATTCATCAAAGTTTTACCAAAATATTCAGTGAACTAAAGCATTACCAAAATATTTAGTGACTATTCATCAAAGTTTTACCAAAATATTCAGTGACTATTCCATAGACTGATTAATAAATACAATTGTTGGGACTTTGTATGAGACAACAACTGCTACAGAGCTTGTATGTCTCCATCTCTGAATCATAGAAAAAAGGGGAATGGTGGTACTTTATATGAAGCACAACACCAAAACCAGATGAATCAAATGGTATTTACTATGTAGGAACACACATATATACACACATAGATACATACATACACATTTTATATATATATATATATATATATATATATATATATATATATATATATATATATATATATATATATATATATACATACATACATACATACACATACACACACACACACACATATATATATATATATGTATATATATATATTTTATATATATATACACACACACACACACATATCTATATGCATGCATTTCCAACATTTATATGTTTGTGTACATTTCTATATTATTATGTTATTTACTACATGTTACTTACGGTCCCATATGCATCCATGTGCGCCATTAAATATTTAATAGTATCTACCAATTGATTAATCGGACAGATTGCTTTCTTTCTCAAAGAAAATTGACTACAACAGGGACAGGAAATAAGGCAAACTTTCCCCAAAGGGGTCATTGACAACAATAAAGGCTTAAAGAGGGATTCCACCCGAAAAAAAAAAATTATTAAAAGCCAGCAGCTATAAATACTACAGCTGCTAATTTTTAATAAATGGACACTCACCTGTCCCAGGGTCCAGCGATGTCGGCAGCCGAGGCCGATCGATCACTCTGCTCTCGGCTGCTGCCACCATTCTCGGTGAGGGAATCAGGAAGTGAAGCATTACGGCTTCACTTCCCGGTTCCCTACTGCGCATGCACGAGTCACGCATTGCAATGGGAATGGTCCGCGCTGTCTCTGAGACCCATGTTTGTCCCAGCAGACAGCGCGGCGGGACAGGAAGAAGCTTAGACTCCCGTGGGTGTCTATGCCTGGAAGTGGGTGCAAATACCTGTCTTAGACAGGTATCTGCACCCCCCTGAAAGGTGCCAACTGTGGCAACGGAGGGGGGAGGATTCCGATGAGCGGAAGTTCCACTTTAGGGTGGAGCTCCGCTTTAAACACAGATATGTGCTCTTCCAAATTAAAAAGGAATTTTAAATAATTGGTAAAAATTGGATATTTAGTGTGAACTAGAAGTGTAGACAGCCCTTTAGGAGGCCCTCTGAACCCCGCATTTATTGGACTGCTTTCCACACAGCCAAAGCCCCCCCCCCCATAGATCTATGTGTCATTCATATCCATCACACTTTGCTCAGCAAAACCAAGAAGCATAGCTCAATACAGACGTGGCTCAGATGTAACCTGTCCACATCTATCCTAATGTGGATGAAAGTTTGGCGTTTCACGCACCTCCATGGGGTTGACAGTGATGGTGAGGGCCGAGTCATCCCAGTCCATTTCATTCTCTTTGCCGCTTTCTTGATCCCTCACGGTGCGCTGGTGAGCGGCACGGATACGAAACACTCCAAGGATGATCATGAAGACTAGGAAGCTCACACAGACCACAATGACAATGGTGGCTGCACTGGGAACAACTGCAGAAGAGAAACCAGGATGAGAAGTACAACAGACACTAGAACGTAAATTGCTCTGAGCTCAGTAGCTCCTTCCCCCTCCCAAGACCATCATTGTGTGTTAGATCACAGAGGGCAGCCTAGTAGAATAAAGATTATAGTTCTCAGCATTAATGAGTACACCCCTTTTGAAAAGTTAGATTCTAATCAATATCTCAATGAACACAAAAACTATTTCCAAAATTTTGACCAAACGAATAAAAATAAGGTTAATAATATAACTTGGATGATAAAATCTTCAGTTTTACTCAAATTAGTTGATGCAAAAATGAATACACCCCACAACAAAAACTACTACCTCTAGTATTTTGTATGACCTTCAAGATTTATAACAGCAGCACCAAGGCTTCTATGCATGGAATGAACAAGTTGGCGATATACTGCAACATCGATCTTTTTCCATTCTTCAAGAACGACCTCTTTTAGAGCCTGGATGCTGGAAGGAGAGTGATGTTGGTCTCTTCAGAATTCCCCATAGGTGTTCCCCGATTAGGTTCAGATCAGGAGACACACTTGGCCACTGAATCACTTTCACCCTGTTCTTCTTCAGAAATGCAACAGTGGCCTTAGATGTGTGTTTTGGATCATTGTCATGTTGGAAAAGTACACAACGACCAAGGGCACAGAGTGATGGTAGCATCTGCTCTTTCAATCTAGAGCAGTACATCTGTGAATTCATGATACCATCAATGAAATGCAGCTCCCCAACACCAGCAGCACTCATGCAGCCCCACAGAAGGACACTGCCACCAACACGTTTGACTGTAGGCATGATGCATTTTTCTTTGCATTCCTCACCTTTGCAACTTCATACGGTTTTGAAGCCATCAGTTCCAAAAACATTTATCTTGGTCTCATGCCTCCAGAGTACAGAGTTCCAGTAGTCATCTTCTTTTACAGTATGGGCCCTGGAAAATTCTAGGCCGGCTTTTTTGTGACTGGGCTTTAGGAGAGGCTTCCTTCGTGAACAACATCCATGTATGCCATTCCTCTGCAATGTACGCCATATGGTGTCATGAGAAACAATCACCACAGTTTGGCTTTCCACTTTTTTAGCTAACTGCAATAAACTTCCATGGTGATTTCCTTCAACCCTTCTCATCAGAAGACGCTCCTGTCGAGGTGATAACTTCTGTGGATGGCCTGGACATCTCTGAAAGCCCTTGTACACACGGTCGGAGAATCCGTCGGAATGTGTCCTATCGGACCGTGTTGTCAGATAATCCGACTGTGTGTGGTCTGCATCGGACTGTTTCCGTCGGACTAAACATGTTGGAAATATTTCCCGACCAACTGGTTCGATCGGACATACTCCGATCATGTGTAGAGAATTTTGATCGGACCAAGTGCCACGCATGCTCAGATAAAATCCCTACATCAAAGCTATTGACTA
Source organism: Lithobates pipiens (assembly GCF_037356315.1). NCBI lineage: Eukaryota > Metazoa > Chordata > Amphibia > Anura > Ranidae > Lithobates > Lithobates pipiens. The sequence goes on from NW_027507788.1 coordinate 207,817,841, forward strand.
CTAGCCTGAATGTAGTCCCGTCGTAATGAAATTACGTCATCACGTTCTGAATGATCGGATTTTTTGACAACTTAGTCCGACCGTGTGTATGCAACAGTTTCGGACAAAATCCGACGGATTTGGTTGTCGAAATCTCCGACCGTGTGTACAGGGGCTAAAGATGGTTGCAGTTCCATCTTTGTAAATTGCTTGTATCACTTTTGCTACAGTATTTTGACTGATAAGTAAAGCTTTGCTGATCTTCTCATAGCCTTCAACGTTCTTGTGTAAAGAAATGATTTTCTTTCTCAGGTGTTGCGATATTTCTCTTCCATGTGGTGCCATTGCTGACAGCATGAAATGGGAGGGGTTTCCTTTGTTAAAACTGAATTCCACACAAAAATGGAACATCCGCTTTAAGGGTGGTGACCCCCCCCTGACATGCCACATTTAGCATATCATTTGGGGGGGGGGGTACCCTCTTTTTAGAGGGTCCCAGCTCCCACTTCCTCCCGGCGCACTGCCGCACCGGAAGGAAGATCATCTCTCCCCCCTCCCACTCGGCAATCATCGGCGACATGCCACAGGTCCCAGGTGATTGGCTGGAGGGCGCACAGTGCGGCTGGTGTAGTGGGTAACCGACTGTGAAGCCACAGCCAGGCGCCCAGAGTTACAATGCTGGCGCCACAGAGAGAAGGCTTTGTTCCCCCGCATCGCTGGACCCTGGGACAGGTAAGTGTCCGATTATTAAAAGTCAGCAGCTGCAGTATTTGTAGCTGCTGACTTTTGATTTTTTTTTTTTTAAGCAGAACTCCGCTTTAAGTAACGCACTTTTTATAACCAACTGTCTGCTGGACACCTGTTTAATGAATAATTACACTCGCCTGTAGTTGAATTCTTGTTAATTAGAATTTTGTTGTCTAAAATGTAGCTTTCCTCCCAAGACTTTCACTGGGGTCTATTCATCTTTGCAACATGGTCTTGAATGAATAGGTTAGGAAATATAAGTTTTTGTATTGTGTGTGCAAATTAACAATTCTTGGTTGAAATCAATGCCCTGCATTTGTGGGAACATTTTGTAGTATAATGTCCCATAGAAAATGTTGATTCTGAAAGGAAAGTAAAAGGTTTTCTGACAAATCTGTTGGGGTGTACTGATTTATGCTGAGCACTATATTATATATATATATATATATATATATATATATATATATATATATATATATATTACAGTATATCTCTTCCCCATCACTTTGGGACACTAGCAAATAATTGAGCACTCACAGATTACAGTAAGGTTATAGGGGGGGGGACAGCAACCAAGGGGTGTGTCCTCAAAAGCTTTGCCGATGTCCAATCACCTGAAGGTACCAGCCCAGGGTTTATGATCATCAAGCCCATGTCCTGTACCGTACAATTAGGTTAATAACTTTTACCAGCTTCCTGACATTAGACATTGCGATAAAAAAATCAATGTGATTTCAATGATCACACAGTGGTACCAGCAGAGGGCGCTGTTAGCAAGCTCAAGCTTCCTAATCAAAACACAAAGATGCATATTTGCCTTTGTCAGGCTGTGCGCACAAATAATTTTATACTGATGAATATCAGGAATAAAAAAAAAATATTTTCTCTGCAGGCGTGACAAACAGAATCGAAGGCTTATGCTAAAGCTTTAAAACAAAGGCGGTGTAAAATGTCATATGGCCACCAACAAATGTGTGAATATCGGCACGGTAATGCCATGTTTTTTTTTTTCCAGATTTAAGCAAACAAAGAATTTAATTTAATAAGCCAGGTATTATCAATCCATAGGTCCGATCATGTTATAGTGTACAATAGCAGTACCTGACGTCGGGTGCGGATTGACCAGATTGTGCCCGGAGAGATCCTCGAAGGAGTGATGCGCATTGTGGACAAACTGGGGCTGAAATGCTATGTGATTGGGGGCCTCAGCAGGGCTGGCTGTGTGGATCACATTAACCTGAATTAGGAGCAAAATGTCAGTGTTACGATACATACAAAAACTTTAATACCAACTTTGCAGGTTCATTCCTTCTAAAAACAGCAAAACTCACTCCGTTTACACTCTTCAAAGAGCAATTGACAGGAGGTGAGGAGCTGAATCACCTCCTTGCTTTAACCACTTAATTCCCACGGTTGCGGGGTGCCCCCATTCAGTTGAATGGGTCGTGTTTAGTGGGCAATGCATCCCACTGAATGCTAGATCAGGGATCATTTTTACTACACCACAATGCAAAGCACTGTAGCATATGTACACACCCCTTCACTGCCTTTGCAGCTTAAGTGATAGCAGAAAAACCTTGGCTCAGTTTCTTAGTTTTACTGCCCCCCCCCCCCCAACCACTAGTGTACATGAACCCTGAGTGAAAGGTAAAACTGGGTTCATAGCACAAAAAAAAAAAAAAAAAAAAAAGCTACAGCTAGTTTGGGAAAGCCGTACTTGCTTTCCGACAAATAATTCCCCAAAAATGAGTGCGGCGTCCTCACAGTGGGATGTAAAAATGTGTTTATAACATATCAACAGAATGTTTAGATGCAAGAATTCTAATTTTACTGCTTCACTAGCAGTTACCCATAGGGGTGTGTTAGTGTCATTTACTAATGGCCAAAGTGTGAGCTGGATGCTTGCCCTTCTATCTGTGTAAAGCCTCACAGGAAGCTGCCAATGGAAAGTGTCAAGCGAACATCTCTTCCTCCCAGCAAGCTTATATCTGTCATCTTGATGCCATTCACACAATTGCCAACTTTCCACTCCATAACTCTACACTATATGGCTAAAAGTATGGACACCTTTCCAAATTACTGATCTGAGGTGTTTTCAGGCCGTTAAGGCTCGATTCACATCTATGCATGCTTCTTTTGAGCGTTTCTGCAGTGGTTTTTGTGGTGCTTGCCATGTTTTTTGGACACGCATTTTATTTTATTTTTTTACAGTGTGGTTGTTTAGCAACCATCTATATACAGTGTAAAAAAATGAAAGAAAAAAAAACCCTACAAAATCGTGGTACTTACGTTTTGGATGCGGGTCTATTGACTTCTATTACATGCAAAACGCTTGATTTTGCATGAAAAAAAGTCCCCGACCCTTTCCAAAAACGCAGAGGCACAAAAATGCATTGATGTGAACATGTTCCATAGGAACCCATGTTAAAAAATTTCCCTGCATTTCTGCAAAATGCATCAAAAAGCGTGAGTGTGTGAATCAAGCCTAAGGCTACAGAATACAAAGATTTCAGACAATTGTGTACTTTCACCCTTGATGGAACAGGCTTAGGGAAGACCCTTTTCTGATCCAGCATGAATGTGTCTCTGTGCACAAAGTCAAATCCATAAACAAATGGCTTAGCCATAATGGTGGGTAAGAATTCAAGTGGCCTGCACAGAGCTCACTTATGTATGCCACTGTATCTATTATCCATCCATCTGGGAGGTCGGGTATTGGGCATTTCCTTACCTCATACATTAGACTTTTAATCTAGAGATCGGGAGTGAAGAGGCCAATTTAATTTTCATCTGGATTGTTCTATTTTATTATCACTGGGGACGGTGGATAGCACATCCAGTTGGTGGAATACCAGTGGAATAATGTTTGATACACATGGACACTTGTTTATTGAACTCTTTATGATCAGTTGATACAACTGTGTTTGTTATAATTTTTTGTTTATGAGACAGAGCGACTTTTATATTTTCATGTTTTTTCCCCCCCAATATCTCCTTGTATACAAGGAGTGGTAAAAGTGTAGCAGTCTACACTTATAATTAGCGTAAGGTTTTCACACGTTTTTATGGTATCTATTATGATCAGGTGGACATATTAGGGTTGATTTAGTAAACCTGGAGAGTGAAAAATCTGGTGCAGCTGTGCATGGTAGCCAATCAGCTTCTAACTTCAGCTTGTTCAATCAAGCTTTCAAAAATAAACCCTGGAGGCTGATTGGCTTCTATGCATAGCTGCACCTGATTTTGCACTCTTCAGTTTTTAGTAAACCCCCCCACCCCCCCCCCTAGAGTTGCCACCTCATCCCTTAAGGCTGGGTTCACACTGCAGCGATGCGGGAACGCCGCAAATCCGCGGCGGGTTCCCGCATCGCATACCTCCCGGCGGCAGTTCACACTGCCCTATGCGAACTGCTGGGAGTGTCAGTGAAACGTTAATGACACCCCCAGATCAGTTCACATATCGCAGTGCGACCTGCAAACTCGGACAGGAATCGGATCGCATGGTGTGAACACCCATGCGATCCGATTCTGCTGCGGACCAAAAAAAGGGTCCTGTGCGAGTTTGGGGCGGGTGCGATGCGAATTCAGCCATATTATCTGTCACATTCGATTCTCGTCACCGCTGCAGTGTGAACCCAGCCTTAAGGCCGGGTTCACACCGCTGCGATGCGGGAACGCCGCAAATCCGCGGCGTTTTCCCGCATCGCATTACTCCCGCCGGCAGTTCACACTGCCCTATGCGGACGGCTGGGAGTGTCAATGATATGTTAATGACACCCCCAGATCCATCCGCATATCGCAGTGCGATCTGCCGACTCGCACAGGAATCGGATCGAATGGTGTGAACCCCCATGCGATCCGATTCTGTTGCGGACCAAAAAAAGGGTCCCGTGCGAGTTTGCTGCGGGAGCGATGCGAATTCAGCCATACTATCTGTATGGCTGAACTCGCATCGCTACGGAGATCGGATGTGATTTGCGGTGCGAATCACATCCGGATCTCCCCCCGCAGCAGTGTGAACCCAGCCTAAACCTGAACACCTTTGAATTACACAGGTTCTGAGACCAATTAAATGCAGATAAGGCACCAAGTGAGTTTAATTACCACCTTAATCAGCCACAGAACCTGTGTAATTAATACGTGTTCAAGTTTAAAGGGATGAGGTGGCAACCATAACCCCCACCCCCCAATAGTGTAGTTGCAGAAGAGGGTGCCCCTTTAATCTATAAAGCCACTGCTTCACTCTCACACTCACCTCCACCTTAAACTCATTGCTGCTGTAGCGCCCATTCAGCTCAGAACAGACCAGTTTGAATTTACGATCAAACAGGGTGGCGGTATTCCAATTTCTGTAGCGGATGAGATGTAGGACCTCCTCGTAGTTGGCCATTGTGTCCACACCTGTAAAGACACAAAATGGTTTATTTCTGCTCTGTGCGGCAAGTGGATTTCTGAAGAGACCTCCATTTAATAGCGTTATTGCAGCCTTCAGAAACCAATACAAAATAGTTGGTTTTCATTTAGAGGTTTGAGCCACACACACAAAAACTGGTAGTAAAAGCTTTTTTTTTTTTTATACCTACAGGTAAGCCTAAAATAAGGCTTACCTGTAGGTACAAGTAAACATCTCCTTTATTTTAGCAGTGTCGGTGAAGTCACCGGCGCATGCGCACCACGCTAACAATGGACAGAGTGCCGTCCATAGAGAGCCGTGCCCGTGATGTCATCGCTGCTTGGCCAGTCAAACGCCGCAGCCCACACACACAGAAGAAAGATTGGGTGAAGATGGAAGCCCTGTCAGCAGTGACAGTTTGCTGCTGGAGGTCTTAGTTTCCAGGTAAGTCTTTCATAATGTGCTAGTATGCAGTTCATACTAGCACAATATGACAATAACTTACAAGGAGATCACATGGAAAAGGGTCACTGTGATTGGACCTTTACCTCGATCTGTGATCAGCTGTGTCCGAAGGACGATCACAAAGCATGTCCGACGCGTGCCCAAGGGGTGAGTGGGGGTTCTTGGAGTGCGTCACTAGACACCCTCCCAGAACTGGGCGACTGCACTGCAGACGTCTTTTGGCTATAGCGCGGTCGACAAATAGAAGGCAAATACAGCCCTGGGTTACTGCGTATTTGCAGGATATCTATTACCTTTGCACTACCTTCCTGTATAACCTCACGTTCCCCCCCCCCCCCCCCCCCAAAGTAACACCCTATAGCAATTTGACTCACCTGTGATGACAATCCCTTGGTTGGAGCTGGTCATTTCAAGCCCTTTCTGCTGCAGGTGAGTGAGATCAAGCTGGAGACTCTCCTGGTCGGGATTCAGTTCCTCGCCAACTACAGTGACCTCACAAGTGTCCAGGTTATGCATAATCTCCTCTGAAACCAAAGACTCTTGAACTGAATGGGGAAGAAACAAAGCAAAAATGTGTCTAGAAAACATGGCTAATCTTTACTTGACCATCTTTTATATCACATGTAAATATTCTTATCCTGGGACTACTTGTCAGCATTGCTGTACAAGTAATGTGATTACTTCTGGGGCCACTGAACATAACTTGAGGTTTTAGGTTTACTGTACTTATACAATCCTGCCTGGGCTTTACATGTACATCAGTCTATGTCCCAAAAGAGCCTAAATTCTACCATTCACATCGCAGTCACACACCCAGCTTAGCCTATCACCTAGACCCCTACACAGAACAAACTAATATGATTACTGATGCCAGGACCCCCACTTATGGCAAGAGGGGGTACTCACTTGCACAGAGGTGTATTTGCGGATGCCCCATATACAGTGCCTTGCGAAAGTATTCGGCCCCCTTGAACTTTTCAACCTTTTGCCACATTTCAGGCTTCAAACATAAAGATATAAAATTTTAATTTTTTGTGAAGAATCACCAACAAGTGGGACACAATTGTGAAGTGGACGAAATCTATTGGATATTTTCCAACACCAGAAGTACGTTGCTGGTTGTTTTTGACTGTAGGCACTGGGAAGCTACTGTATAGCTGACCTACATTTTATCCTCTACGCCAGTGGGCACCAAACTGCGGCCCGGGGGCCAGACGCGGCCCTTTGCTTGCTTTTATCAGTCCCTTGCATTATTCATCCACTAATACCAACAATAATTCCCCCAACTGACACCAATGAAGGGGGCACATTTCCTCCCTCTGACACCAACAATGGGACACAAGGCTTCACAATGACGCCAACGAGATGGCCCAATAACATCAGTGATGAGGCATAATTCCTCTCAATGACACCAACAATGGGGCCCAATAACATCAGCTATGGGGCACAATTCCTCCTAGTTACACCAATAAAGGGGCACAATTACTCTCACTGAAATAAACAATGGGGCATTATTTTTTCCCACTGATGTCAGGACCTTTTCTCCTCCCACTGGCCACAGTCCTGCCCTCCCAACGTCTGAAGGACATTAGAGACAAGTCCAACCTATGTGAGTGCTTTTAAGTCAGCATTACCGCAAAAGGTCTAGGAAACGCAAATTTTCAGTAAAAAAAAAAAAAAAAAACACACTGACGTGAATTTTAGGGCAAACAATTTCAATAAATTACCCAAATGTTTGGTCAAATATAAAAGACAAGATTGCGCCGAGTAAATAGATACCCAACATGTAAAAATGTGCCCGTGAAATTGCAACACACTTCAGTACCCTATATTTTCTATAGGCGAGACTTTAAAAGCCCCCTATAGGTATCAGTTTAGTGTTGCGGTGGACTTGTGCTAGAATTATTTCCCTCACTTCAACGTGCTCGGCGATATGCAACGTGCATCGCAATCAACGTTTTCACGTGTAGGTGCCCGACGCATGCGTTTCCGTTCATATGTGTGTATGTGTGGGGGGTGTGGGGGATTTCCTGTGCTTGGGGATGTAACTTCTATTTTTTGCAACTTTTTTTTTTTTCCCCATCACATATTTTGTCCCCTACGTGATGAACTTTAGTGACCGGCTCTCTTTAATGATATACGCAGGGTCTAAAAGACTCTGCACGTCTCCTTTGGAAGCCACTGAATATTTTGCAGTGCAGATTGCATTGCAAAACATTACTTCCCAGCCGGGGACCTCTAGTTGCTGACCCAGAAGTGACGGCATCGCTTTGCGGGTAACAGCAAGAAAGGGACGAGAGCGGATTTGTATCCGCTCTCTCCCCCCCAGCGCCGGAACCCGCCATGTTGCTCCCAGGCCTGCAGATGGGCAAGCGAAGCCCGGAAAGCATTGCCAGGGGGCGGGGCATCAATACCGGGGGGGGGGGGGGGGGGGGTGTGTGAGCCTGAATGCTTTTACTTGACAGGTAGGAGTCTGCTTGTCAGTTTTACACAATCCCAGTGGCTGCAGCCACCGGATTGTGTGTTAAACCCCCCGCTGTCAGGTCCATATGAAGTACAGACCTGCCAGTGAAAGGGTTAAGGTCTAATTCACACTGCAATGCAGAGCAGCAGGAGCGATTCACCGCCCCGGCCTCTCTGTTTTGCCGGCTGCACTAGGGGGCAGTATGGTGCACGATTTAGCAGTAAAACATCTGTCATTGCAAATAGTGTGAACTGGCCCTAAATAACCATCTGATCCAGTGCAATAGCCCCTGTGATAACAAGTAGTTATGTGCCATAAATCCTGCAGCGGTGAGATCCTGCCCTGGTGTCAGATTTGTCTGATCAGATTTGGGTGCAAAAAAGAAACAACTGTGTATATGAATGCTAAAAGGTATTTAATCATTTCCACTTATTTAGGTGTTCAGGTGCAAACATTTACTCACCAGTGGGATCCTCATCCCCCTCGCCCTCGGCTTCCACCTCCCGGGTGATGGTGCTGATGATGTGAAGCTCTGGGAATAAGGACACGCCCTCTGTGCTCTCAAACTCAGAGGCTGCGCGGGCAAAATGATCAATGCCGCTCAGGCTAATCTTGGGCTCCTCGGGCTGCAGCACCATGACGTAACCATCCACATCGGGAACACTGATACAGGTCTCCTCATTGAAGCACCTACGGCAGCAAACAATATGGTCAAATAGCGGACGCACTTCCTGAATTTCTTAGGGTACTCTGTGAAGGGGCCACTTTACCCAAAAAGAGTAATAGTATCAGTATCTTCCTTCCAAGCCTAGCCCTCCAATCTCTAGCACCTTCTCCCACTGTTGGCTTACATCACAGAGTTGGTACAGTCTCTGGAAGACCAGCAGCAGGCTTAGCCTCTCTGTGTGCCACTGTGAGCCTGAATGAGCCATTCCTGCCCCCCTCCACAGTCCGTCGATCCAGTGAGTGCAATGACTGACGTTCACCCCTCTCTGCTCAGAGCGGACTGAGAACTGAGCAATCAGAGGTCATGTGATCACTCAGTTCTCTGGCTTAGAGCTGGCGGGGAACAGCTGCAGCATGGAAGAGAGTATGTATGTATGTTTATTTAGATGCCACACTTCTCCTTTAAATACTTAAAAGCAATGCAATTTGCTCTTGAAAATGCCAAAAGTGTGTGCGCGCGTGTCCGTGTGTGTGTGTGTGTGTGTGTGTGTGTGTGTGTGTGTCAGTGTCCCCAAAAACAGGACTTGTGTTTGAGCAACTCCTTAGCATGGCATCACTAAGCATCTCTAAATAGGACCAAATAAAAGTATTGTTCAAAACTTTATTTAGATGCCACACTTCTCCTTTAAATACTTCTAATGAAAAATGCCAAAAGTGTGTGTGTGTCCGTCCGCGTGTGTGTGTGTGTGTGTGTGTCCGTCCGCGCGCGTGTGTGTGTGTGTGTGTGTGTGTCCGTCCGCGCGCGCGTGTGTGTGTGTGTGTCCCGTGTGTGTGTGTGTGTGTGTCCCGTGTGTGTGTGTGTGTCCCGTGTGTGTGTGTGTGTCCCGTGTGTGTGTGTGTGTCCCGTGTGTGTGTGTGTGTCCCGTGTGTGTGTGTGTCCCGTGTGTGTGTGTGTCCCGTGTGTGTGTGTGTCCCGTGTGTGTGTGTGTCCCGTGTGTGTGTGTGTCCCGTGTGTGTGTCCCGTGTGTGTGTGTGTGTCCCGTGTGTGTGTCCCGTGTGTGTGTGTGTGTCCCGTGTGTGTGTGTGTGTCCCGTGTGTGTGTGTGTGTCCCCCGTGTGTGTGTGTGTGTCCCGTGTGTGTGTGTGTGTCCCGTGTGTGTGTGTGTCCCGTGTGTGTGTGTGTCCCGTGTGTGTCCCATTTGTGTCCCGTGTGTGTGTGTCCCCCTGTGTGTGTGTGTGTGTCCCGTGTGTCCCGCGTGTGTGTGTCCGTCCGCGTGTGTCCCCCTGTGTGTGTGTCCGTCCGCGTGTGTCCCGCGCCTGTGTGTGAGTGTGTGTGTGTGTGTCCCGTGTGTGTGTGTGTCCCCCATGTGTGTGTGTGTGTCCCGTGTGTCCCGCGTGTGTGTGTGTCCCGTGTGTGTCCGTCCGTCCGCGTGTGTCCCCCTGTGTGTGTGTCCGTCCGCGTGTGTCCCGTGTGTGTCCGTCCGCGTGTGTCCCGTGTGTGTCCCGTGTGTGTGTGTGTCCGTGTGTCCCGTGTGTGTGTGTGTCCCGTGTGTGTGTGTGTCCCGTGTGTGTGTGTGTCCCGTGTGTGTGTGTGTCCCGTGTGTGTGTGTGTGTGTGTCCCGTGTGTGTGTGTCCCGTGTGTGTGTGTCCCGTGTGTGTGTGTCCCGTGTGTGTGTGTGTCCCGTGTGTGTGTGTGTCCCGTGTGTGTGTGTGTGTGTCCCGTGTGTGTGTGTGTGTGTGTGTCCCGTGTGTGTGTCCCGTGTGTGTGTGTGTCCGTCCACGTGTGTCCCGCGCGTGTGTGTGTCCGTCCGCGTGTGTCCCCCTGTGTGTGTGTCCGTCCGCGTGTGTCCCCCTGTGTGTGTGTCCGTCTGCGTGTGTCCCCCCAAAAACAGGACTTGTGTTTGAGCAACGCCTTAGCATGGCATCACTAAGCATCTCTAAATAGGACCAAATAAAAGTATTGTTTAAAACTGGGATTACAAGCTGGTTACAGATATTTAAATCAGCAGGTACTCTATTTTTTTGTCTGACAAAATAAAGATCCGTATACACCAAATTTATGTCCAACCAAGCCTCCACAATAGACATGCAGTCCTGGAGAAGTATAAAGGGATCAGGAAATCACACATACTTCACCGTGGTTGTAATCTTCAGCCGTCTGATGCCAGGTGTGGGGAACTGGCGGGAGTTCAGATAGGAGATGTGCTGCATGGCCTGGTCAAAGCGGTCAATGTCATCACCCTCCAGGGTCAATGTAGATTGGCTGGGACTTAAAGTGATCTGTGGAATGAGATTCAACATTCATCAATGGTTCTGTATTATGTAAGGGACATACAAAAGGGTTGAGAATTTCAACGTCGTCTTCTCTCTAATAATCCATCCTAGCAAGACTGAATTTAGCACAGCATGGGCCTTCCCTTTATTTAACCACTTCAAGACCGCAATATGTACGTGGTCATATGAATGTCAGCCATAACCCCGGTATTAGTTTGGGTTCACACCTCTGACGGATGTGGCTCATAGCACGGGGTCTGGGGAGTTCCTGTTCTCTGTTTCAGGGACAAATCGGGGGCGAATTTTTGCCTGAATTCAGCCCTGAAATGGAGCCAAAGACGCACAGCCATTCTGCAGCCGCAACAGAGATGTGGGAACCGGCTCCAAAGAGAGACGGTCCTGTCATATATATTGGATGCGGGGAAACCCACATAGGTGTGAACCCAGCCTTAAAGTTTTCAGCTGGCGATTTTTTCCCCCCCTAAATGCGATCCAAGTGGCTGATTAGACACTGGATTGTTTTTAGAAGCAGTGGGAGGGAGTAATGATGTCACTTCCAGTTTAGGGCGGATGTAAACGCTACCCTTTTTTTTGGACAGCATCAGATGTTTTTTTTTTTTTTTTTTTTTTTTTAATTTGATGCTTTCAAGGGTAGAGGAGGGATCTGGGGTCTTGTAGACCACCGCTGTTTCCACAAAGAGGACCTGTCATGCTTTATCCATAAGGGATGTTTACATTTCTTGTGATAGCAATAAAAGTAAACTAAAAAAACTAAAAAATTACATTGTATTTTTTCTTTCATCATTACTGTACATTTTATTTTATTGTATAGAGACATTTTTACAAATATGCTTTCACATTTATTATCCCTGATTCAGCACAGCCTTATAGAATATATCCTACTCGAACAGGTCATAGCACAAAAAGCAAATATTGAGGTCCCTTAACCACTTGCCGACCGACCCACGTACATATACTGTGGAGGGTCTCCTACAGGCGAAATCACACACAGGTACGCGATTGCCTCTTCCGGGTCTGGGGGTGTGCACGCGCACCACCAGCAACCAGCTCCTGCTGTGACTGGATGCAACGGAAGCCAATAGCAGGTCCGGTGGACCCCATGGCCGCCGGGACCCACCGATAGTTTCTGACATAGGAGGATCGCCGTTCTGTCAGAGGCGAGGACAGAGATCCTGTGTTTTTGTTAAGTAGGAACACAGATCTGTCTTCTAAAAGCACAAGCACATCCCCCACAGTTAGAAAACACTCCCAGGGAATATATTTAACCCTTTGGTCGCCCCTGATGCTACCCCCTTCCCAGCCAGTGTCATTAGTACAGGGACAGTGCATTTTTTTTTTAGCACTGATCACTGTATTGGTGTCACTGGTCCCAAAAAGTGTCACTTAACCCAATAACAGCGGGATTTCATGTCAGTCTGACTTCGGGGGAGATTTCAGAGACATCTGTGTGGGCTGCTGCACAGATGTCTACCCCAAAATCGCCAAAAGTAGTACAGCAACTACTTTTTGGAATCAGACGGTGCCATTGCCTCCAATAACCGCCGATTTGGCATGCAATTTTACATGTTTTCTAAATGGGTGAAGAAATTTGATCTTTTTAATTTTTTTATTGGGTGTGTTATAGCAGAAAGTAAAAAATATTGCTTTTTTTTTTTTTTCAAAATTGGTCTTTTTTTTTTATATTGCAAAATAATAAACGCAGTGATGATCAAATACCACCAAAAGAAAGCTCTATTTGTGGGGAAAAAATAAAGGAAATACATTTTATTTGGGTACAGCGTCGCACGACCATGCAATGGTCAGTTAAAGCAACGCAGTGCCGTATCGCAAAAAATGGCCTGGTCATGAAAGGGGGTAAATCTTCCAGAGCTGAAGTGGTACACGACTGACTCTTCCAGGTCTGGGGGCTGAACTCCGGGTGCACAAACTATCATGTTGAATACATTCCTCAATAACAATGAAAGATATAAATCCACTTTGTGAGCACCAAATGCCTTTACAAACCCAGATATTGTTTTGTAAAAGAAGGAGTGACATCATCAGTGTGCTCCACATAGCCTATGCAGAGAGCAGAGCCGTGGGAGGGGTCCTGTAGTTCATCCCACAACAAGCTACCTGCAGAAATCACAGGAGGGGGGCAGAGACCAGACCAGTCATCCTGCACAAGGGGAGAGAGCAGCAGTGAGCGGTCTTTATTAAAAGGAAGCTCCTGCACAGATCTGGAAGAAACACACAAAGTACACCAAGATTCAAGAAGAATACATAATCCCTCTTGTATCTGGACAATATTTGCTCATCCTGGAGTTTTATCTTTAAAAGCAAGCTATCGTTCCAATGTGATTTTTTTTTTCTTTTACCTTCATGCCCTTCCCGACACCCTCTGCTGGTGGGAACTCCAGACCTTCTTTGCAGGTATACAGACAATCGATCACCTTCTTGCTCTCCAACTTGCCAGATCTAACCATTAATCCGGCGAGATTTCCATGGAAAAACTGCGCCATGTGCTGCTCGCCACCTTAAGACAGAGAAGAAGAAACAAAGTGAGTCTAGAAATATGAGCACCGGGCTCCTTTGTGGGCATGCTCTTCTCCTCCAGGTGAGGTTATAGCTTAACATGCAGGTTAGTAGCACCCCGCCGTGGGGGGTCAGCCCTGGCTTTGTCCAGGGGCCACGACAGGGGAGGGACATGCAGATGAGTTCTGGATGTGGCAGGTGAAAAGTGGTGGAAATTAGGAAAGGCGTGGCCTTGGTGACTGGTGGCAAGTGAACTCTGGTCAGTGTTTGGCAGATCAGTTGCTTCTACAATAGGGAGAGCTTCCTATAGGCTCCATTAACAAGGGACAACAGTGTATTCTAGTTTTGGTGAATTTTTTACTTTTAAATATGAAGAAGTGTACCTGGAGGACATACAGTGGTGTGAAAAAGTGTTTGCCCCCTTCCTCATTTCCTGTTCCTTTGCATGTTTGTCACACTTAAGTGTTTCGCAACATCAAACCAATTTAAACAATAGTCAAGGACAACACAAGTAAACACAAAATGCAATTTGTAAATGAAGGTGTTTATTATTAAAGGTGAAAAAAAATCCAAATCATCATGGCCCTGTGTGAAAAAGTGATTGCCCCCCTTGTTAAAACATACTATAACTGTGGTTGTCCACACCTGAGTTCAATTTCTCTAGCCACACCCAGGCCTGATTATTGCCACACCTGTTCACAATCAAGGCATCACTTAAATAGGAGCTGCTTGACACAGTAAGGTCCACCAGAAGATCCTTAAAAGCTACACATCATGCCGAGACCCAAAGAAATTCAGGAACAATTGAGAAAGAAAGTAATTGAGATCTATCAGTCTGGAAAGGGTTATAAAGCCATTTCCAAAGCTTTGGGAATCCAGCGAACCACAGTGAGAGCCATTATCCACAAATGGCGAAGACATGGAACAGTGGTGAACCTTCCCAGGAGTGGCCGGCCGCCAAAAATTACCCCAAGAGCGCAGCGACGATTAATCCAAGAGGTCACAAAAGACCCCACAACAACGTCCAAGGAACTGCAGGCCTCACTTGCCTCAGTTAAGGTCGGCGTTCATGCCTCCACCATCAGGAAAAGACTGGGCAAAAATGGCCTGCATGGCAGAGTTCCAAGGAGAAAACCACTGCTGAGCAAAAAGAACATCAAAGCTCGTCTCAATTTCTCCACAACACATCTTGATGATCCCCAAGACTTTTGGGACAACATTCTGTGGACCGATGAGACAAAAGTGGAACTCTTTGGAAGGTGTGTGTCCAAGTATATCTGGCGTAGAAGGAACACTGCATTTCATAAAAAGAACATTATACCAACAGTAAAATATGGTGGTGGTAGTGTGATGGTCTGGGGCTGTTTTGCTGCTTCAGGACCTGGAAGACTTGCCGTGATAAAAGGAACTATGAATTCTGCTGTCTACCAAGAGATCCTGAAGGAGAATGTCCGACCATCTGTTCGTGTACTCAAGCTGAAACGAACTGGGTTCTGCAGCAGGACAATGATCCTAAACACACCAGCAAGTCCACCACCGAATGGCTGAAGAAAAACAAAATGAAGACTTTGGAGTGGCCTAGCCAAAGTCCTGACCTGAATCCTATTGAGATGTTGTGGTATGACCTTAAAAAGGCCGTTCATGCTCGAAAACCCTCTAATGTAACTGAATTAGGACAATTCTGCAAAGATGAGTGGGCCAAAATTCCTCCAGGACGCTGTAAAAGCCTCATTGCACGTTATCGCAAACGCTTGGTTGCAGTTGTTGCTGCTAAGGGTGGCCCAACCAGTTATTAGGTTTAGGGGGCAATCACTTTTTCACACAGGGCCATGATGGTTTGGATTTTTTTTCACCTTTAATAATAAACACCTTCATTTACAAATTGCATTTTGTGTTTACTTGTGTTGTCCTTGACTATTGTTTAAATTGGTTTGATGTTCTGAAACACTTAAGTGTGACAAACATGCAAAGGAACAGGAAATGAGGAAGGGGGCAAACACTTTTTCACACCACTGTAAGTCAAATAATTTACATTGCCCAAGGGAGGCGTGTCCAAAAGCTTTGCCATTGTCCAATCAACTGAAAGTAGCAGCCTATAACCCAAGGTCTGTGAACATCCAGCCTGTGTCCTGTACTAAACCACTGGCCACTGCCTCCCACCTATAACTGGCCTTCACAGCATGGAGCACACGAAAGAGCAATGCATGGAAAACAAAACCAAAGTCTGCAGTTTGCAGACTGGCTGGTGAGTTGAGCTGGGAATTTTCTTTGGTTTTGTTTTGCATGCATTGCCCTTCCATGTGCTCCTTGCTGTGAAGGCCAGTTATAGGTGGGGGGCAGTGGCCAGTTGTTTGTTACTGGAAAAATTTGTGTCACCGGTGCAAGTTTTGTTAATATTAATAAACTTAAACCCAAATTTTGATCTGCTGCAGTTAAAAAATCCTATGCTTATAATAGGGAAAATGTATGTATATGGAAGAATAACTGCGCTGATCAAAGAAGTGCTAGTGCAAGTGCTAGTGCTAGTGCAAGTGCTAGTGCTAGTGCTAGTGCAAGTGCAAGTGCAAGTGCTAGTGCTAGTGCAAGTGCAAGTGCTAGTGCTAGTGCTAGTGCAATATAACCACTAAAACTATACAACTTATAAATAAAACCTATAAACTGCAAAGTGCATTGTGCCAATAAACAACATAAAGTGCAAATTGTCGTGTGCAAAATATCATGAGTGAAGTATTACAACCCCAGAACATATATATTTTTCAGTGATCCCCAGAGTTCATTTCCATACCACATATATATTCAAAGTACTTAATGTGCTTCAATACACATCAGTGTTCTAAAAAAAAGGAAACTTTTCACCACTTCATGTGCCACTACCCCCTTCTGAAATGGGCACTCACCAGAATCTCATAAAAATCAGATGATGGATGCTTAATCTTATTTTTATGAAATGCTAAGACTGGCATGGAGATGTGAGGAACATCTAGTGATAATTACGCTCTGCGTAAACTGTCGGCGCTATATAAATCCTGTATAATAATAATCCAAGTTGAGGAACGCCAAGATAGTGGAGTGGTTATCCCAATATGAACCAAAGGCAAAACTTTTTCTAGATTCTGGTGAGTGCCCATTTCAGAAGGTGGTGGTGGCACACGAAGTAGTGAAAAGTTTCCTCTTTTTTTTTTAGAACACTGATGTGGATTGAAGCACATTAAGCACTTTGAATATATATGTGATATGGAAATGAACTGGGGATCATTGAAAAATATTTATGTTCTGGGGTTGTTCGTTCACTCGTGATATTTTGCACTTTATATCGTTTATTGGCACACTGCACTTTATAGGTTTTATTGCTTAAGTTGTATACAAAAGTATAGACACCGTTTTAGTGGTTGTATTGCACTAGCACTTTTTTTTTGATCAGTGCAGTTACTCTTCCATATACATAAAGTTGTTTGTTACAGATGTAATATTGGTGAGGGGACATACTGGACGCTTGTGCTGCCATTGTGCTGGGTGTCCAGTGTGCCCCTGTACCATTGAGGGGACGGCTTCCTCCAGGCTCAACTGCCGTCTATCTATCCATTAGAATGAATGAGCTTCTACTGTGGAGGCTTTCATAAATTTACAAGAAGTTAGTACTGCAGATAAAACCAGGGTGCCTTGGAGTAGCTCTGCAGCTTACGCAAGTATTTGCAAATGTGTGCATACAAAATGGAAGCCGTTAGGCTGGACTCACACCTATGGCAGTTTTAGTGCTTTTTGCATTTTGCAGATTTGCACTACAGAACGTGTTCCATAGGAAACCATGTTAAATGAACTGTAGTGCAAATCTGCAAAATGCAAAAATCACTAAAAGTGCCATAGGTGTGAATCCAGCCTTAGACATGATAACTTGCTTGCAGACTGGCTGGTGAGTTGAGCTGGGTTTTGTGTTGCACGTGTCCTGTATGCATTTTGAGCAGAAGGGAATCCGCAGGCTGATCGGAGCAGAGTGGGCGGATGATAGGTCCATGTCCACTCAGTTTAAGCAGAGTAGACAAGAACGAAGCCTGCTCTGCGCTATGGGAGGTCGGGAGTAAATGGACCACAATGTTTAGATCTGGCTGCCCTCTGATCTGATCAGACGGAAGGGGACCGATCCCCTTCCCCTTTTTTTTTTTAAGCAGATTAGAGATAGATAGGGGTGAATGGACCGTCTGATCGCCTGACCTGATTGGACCCATAATGTGAAAGGGGCCTAAGAAAGTGAAATTTATTTACATTGTTCCTACTTACTAGCTGGACAGAGTTCAACACTAAAATCATTTCTATAGCTCGGCTCTTTCCTAGAACCAGTGATGGCTGGCAGCTGTACAATCGACCTATAAAAGAAATAGGGCACAGGGAGAGGCGGGCATCCTAAATGTTATTTTCTGCAGGAAGGAGGGCATCCCTCTTCATGTGCTTATTCATATAAAAAGGGTTGCTTCCTCTGATATAACTTCTGGTTTTATAAATGTGTCATCAGGCTGGGAAAGTAAACTGGCAGAATCCCCTATTGAGCTCTCACAGGACAGCAGAAGGGAGGGAAAAGTGGCATTTGCCAACCTGCTTCATCTGCCTTATTATATTATGTGAGGTGTTTGGAAATGTGCACTTGTTCCTTAAAGCAGAGTTCCACCCAAAAGTGGAACGTACGCTCATTTTCCTCCAGCGCCACAATTGGCACCTTTCAGGGGGAGGGGGAACAGGATACCTGTATTAGATAGGAATCCTGTTCCCGTGTCCGGGCCGCGGCACATCACGGCTGGTGCTCCCTCCACCTCCTCCTCCTCCTCCTCCTCCCCGTCGCTGGGCCAGTAGGAGAGAGGAGTGGGGCCTCGTGTGTGCGCAGTAGGGTTCCCGGCGTGAAACCGTAAGGCTACACTGCCGGGTACCCTTACACGCAATGGCAGTGGCAGCACCCGACAGCTGATGAAAACCATGAGCTGTGGTGCCGATATCGCTGGACTCCAGGACAGGTAGGTGTCCTATTGTTAAAAGCCAGCAACTGCAGTATGTGTAGCTGTTGGGTTATAATTATTTAATTTTTTTTGGGCGGAACACCGCTTTAACCGCTTGCCGACCGCATCACTTAGATGTACGTCAGCAAGGCGGCTCTCCTGCGCTGGATAACATATCTAGTACGTGATCAAGCCCTTCCGGGGGAAGGGATGCACGCACTTGCTGCGGCTGTGCTGTGATTAGACATGGCACAAGCCGATCAACCGGTGCCAGCCAATAGATGTCCACCCGCACCCGCTGATCGGTGAGGAGACAAAAGGAACAGAGCTCTGCCTATGAGAACAAGGCAGAGCTCTGTCCTGTCAACAGGAATATGATGGATTTTGTGTCCCTGCAATGCAGGGTATAAAATCCATCAGATTCCTTAGTAAAAACAGCCCATAGTGTACACAAACACTGGCTAGGCACACATGTAGGCCTGGTTCACACCTATGCAGGTTGCAGTTTGCATATTCCGGTTGCATTTTTCAATACAAGTTTTTGATCCACTGATGTCTATGGAACCAAAAAATAAAAAAATAAAACATAAAAAAGCCACTGACCATTTCCATTAAATGCACAAATGTGAATGTGACCCATAGGAAACCATGTTAAATGGACTGTAGTGTTTTTCTGCAAAACTCAAAATGCACAAAAAAAATGCAAAGGTGTGAACCAGGCCTAAACCCTTTGATCGCCCCGATGTTAACCCCTTCCCAGCCAGTGTCATTAGTACAGTGACAGCGAATATTTTTAGCACGGATCTCTGCAATAGTGTCATTGGTTTCCACAAAGTGTCAGAATGTCTGCCGCAATATCACAGTCCCGCTAGAAGTGGCCGATGGCTGCCATTACTAGTATAAAAACAAATTAAAAAAAAACAAACAGTATCTATCCCATAGTTTGTAGACGCTATAATTTTTTGGGAAAACCAATCAATATATACTTATTAGGATTTTGTTTTACCAAAAACATGTAGCAGAAAACATATTGGCCTAAATTTATGAAGAAATTCGATTTTTTTACATTTTTTTACTGGATATGTTTTATAGCAGAAAGTAAAAAACATTGGGGTTTGTTTTGTTTGTCTTATTTTTTGCTTATAGGGCAAAAAAAAACAAAAACCCAGAGGCGATCAAATACCATCAAAAGAAAGCTCTATTTGTGGGAAAATAAAGGGCATAAATCTCATTTGGGGACAGCGTTGCATGACTGCGCAATTTGTCAGTTAAATTAATTCTGTGCAGTAGCGCAAAAAATGGCCGGGTCATGAAGGGGGGTAAATCTTCCAGGGGTTAAGTGGTTAAAGAACCACTAAACAAACAGCATCATCTGTAGTCTAAATGTGAGTTTTGATGAGGAAAACAAAAACTTGGTAGCTTTGATAACATTCAGAGCAGAAGAGGTAACAGTTTTTGTAAATTAGAAGGACGTATTTAAAAGAAGGTGAGGGGGCGACATCTTCAAACAAAGATAAATCCCCACTGATCCATCCAGTATATACTTCATCACTTGGGTTATCCACCTTCAAGACGTGAATGAATGACATCCCTCCAGGGAAACCTGTGCACATGGGTGCTATAGGCTGGCAATATGTTTTTTTTTTTGCTGAACTGCAACAAGTTTTAGGCCCCTTTCACACCCTTTCACATGGCCGTCGTTTGTTAAAGTCATGTTTTTTTCGAAGAAAAAACAAATTCGGTTTACATCAATTTGCAAATCCATCTTCAGTTCAGGTTACATCAGTCTACACCCGTTTTTGCATCCGTTTTGTCTTAGTTGTTGTAGAGACCAATCAGAAGCTATAAAACAAAAAATAATTCTTGCCTAAGGTCCCTTTTTCACAACAGCGGTCCCGATCAGGTCCTGTCCGTTTTTCAGGTGGACCCGATCGCACCACCCATTGTTCTCTATGGGGCAGCGGATGTGTCCGCTGACACCCGCCGGTTATCCGATCCGATTAAATCTGCTAAAAAAAAAAAAAAAAAACAGACGTATGGCGATACCTTCACCATCGTTCGTTGGATCGGATGGGAACGGACATGCAGTCCATTTCCATCTGACCGCCGCATAGAAGAGAGCGGGCTGTGTCCGTGTCTGCCTAGGTGAGCGGACACGGACCTGTCATCTGCCTGCTCAGCAAAGAGATCCCAGATGAGCAGGTGGATCCGCTTGGACAGATCTGCTTGATCTGAAAGGGGCCTTAAAAATGGACATAAACGGAAGGAATGAAACAGATGTTTACATCCGTTTAGATCCATCTAATCCTAAAAAGGACACAATCTTGTTCCACTTAAAAAAAGCACACGGATGTAGGTTGATGTAAACAGATCAATAGACATAAATTGTGGTTCAGTCTAGATTACATAGTAGGTGAGGTTGAAAAAAAAGACACATCAAGTCCAATAAATTTGTCTGAAACTCACAGATGGTTCTAGACTGAACACATGTGTGAAAGGGGCCTTACTGGCACAACATCAGGTCAGAAAGGCACTCTTTTTTTTCACTGTCAGATGTAAATCGCCACCCTGTTTCACCCAATGGGCTTCATCAGAGGAGATCCTCTGATGAAGCTCATTGAGGGAAACGTGTCAGAGCTATGTCTGACAGTGCAGGGGGTGCCTGTCTGGTAGTAATAAAGCTTGTTGTAGTTCAACAGTGCAGCGTGATTTATGTACCTGTATGCATGCAATCCGTGTAGTAGTATAATTTCTAAGGAATATATGGAGATCATGCTAATGTCTATAATAGATCTGCTGCATCGAAGAGTTGAGGCAATTACTTTCAAAAGGGGTGAAGGCCTGATAAGGACAGAATTTTTTTCCAACTCACTCATGGGAGTTCAGTAATAAAATACTAATTCTTGCCTCACAGCACCAAACAATTATTTTTTTATTTTCTTTTATTGACGATACATACCTGCCAGGGTATTATATGTATGCGTTTAGAGATGCTGTAAGATAGATGATTGCTATGTTAGTGTGCGTTTAGGTCACCTCTGAGTATTATGAGATGGAGATAAAAGAGAAAACAATGTAAACCTTCGTTATGCTGACTGAAAACAGAAGAGGGACAGGAACAGAACCCCCGAATACAAGCTAAATAAAAATAGAGGAAGTGAGTGTGAAGTTCATGCGAGGAGCGGATGGCATGGGATGTGTGTGTGATATATAGAAGGTACGCAGAAGGGTGGGGAAAGGGGGACTGCAGACACCTGCATCACTCTCAGTCATTGGCTCAGTGACATTTCCACTTCCTGAATACTCTGCAGAAAAGTAAGAGAGGGACAAACAAGGAAAGTGACCACAAGGTTAGGGACATTTGTAACAACGACAAAACAAGTTATGACAACAAGCGCACATCTATGCGAGGGAGCGAAGGTCAGCCTAGGGGGCGCTCCACTCTACACCAAGGCGAGCACACTCGAGGTACAGTGTACACCTCGGGCTAGGATGGTGATTGCTCTATACACTTGCACAACCAAACACAAGAGCACCCAAGGCACATGGTCATATGGAAGGCTCATGTGCCGGTACATTATAAATGGTCAGACTTGAGGAAACCACCGGCCTCAGCCTGAAGGAACTGGCTGCATAAGTCTTCAATCTACAACCTACGCAGACTGCAAGACAAGGAAGACAGATTTCCGGGATCTCCGTGATTATTCAAAGGATTCAATGTGGGAATTTTTCAAATGAGCTCACCAACTTGGTGAGGCCTCTCCCAAAACAAACATGGCTTCTCAAGAGGTGCCAAAAATGTACACGAAATGTAAATATACACAAATGGGCACCAAACCAAAAGGTGAGAGTCCATGAAGATTTTAGTAATTCAAACATAAAAAATATTTGGTGTGTTTTTGGGGCAAGGACACTCGCTTTTATCAGAGCACAAAAACATTAAAGAGGAAGTAAATCCTCTTTGTTTCCCTGCAAAGGCAAAGCATAATGGGCTACTATGCATCGCATGGTAGCCCATTATGTGTCACTTACCTGACACCGGAGCCAGTGATGTCCCCGATTTCCTTGCCGGCTAGAAGCGTCCATCTTCCTTCCGGGGTCACGGACTCCCGCTCTGTGACTGGCCGGAGTCGCGTGACGTCACTCCCGCGTGTGCGCGGGGGCCGCCATTCACTGCATGCTGTTAAATGAAAACGGCACGCCGTGACCCTTCTAAAGTGTGCATGCGCAGAAGGAATCCTCGAACGGGGAATTGTAAATGTCTCCTAAACCATGTAAGTTTAGAAGATATTTACAGCACCTACAGGTAAGCCTTAATCTAGGCTTACCTGTAAGTGAAAGTGTGTTGTAAGGGTTTACAACCACTTTAAGGTTCCATTCACACCTGAGTGTATCCATTCACAGGCGTTTTTTCAGCTTTTTACATGCTTTTCTAGAAGTGTATTAAAAGCATTTTTTTTGTTTAGCCAATAGAAAGCAATAGGGGAGGAGAGGGAGAGGAAATTAGGGGTGGAGAGTGTTTTACAAGCGTTTTTCTGCTCAAGTCAGGCATTTCTATTGAAGTCTAAAGCCTCGTACACGCAATCTGATTTTCCAACGGGAATTGTGTGATGACAGGCTGTTGGCGAAAAATCCGACCATTTGTACGCGCCATCAGACAATTGTTGGCCAACTTTCCGTGGACAAATGTTGGATGGCAGCTTTATAAATTTTCCGGGGGCAACGGTGTGTTGTCGGATTTTCCGAGTGTGTGTACACAAGTCCATCGGACAAAAGTCCAAAGTACAAACACGCATGCTCGGAATCAATGCTCACCAAACACAATATTAGCAGAAGGTGCCCAAAGGGTGGCGCTAAAGAGACGAAAAACCACGTAGTACTTCACTATGTTCATGTTTGGTGGCCAACAATCGAGTGGCGTTTATATGCAAAATAAGTTCCTGGACAAAAGTCCGACACTTTGTCTGTGGAAAATCAGATCATGTGTACGCTGCTTAAGGGGCCAAACACACTTGTAATCTGTCAAAAAGAAGCTTACTTAATTTTTTGAGCTTCAGGCGTGTTTGTTTGTTTAACGGATAATTGCCATTTATGGGAACTAATTAAAGGTCAATTCCACTGGCAGGTCAGTGGTGGACAGTAAACCCCTGCTGGTGTCTTGTATCTCTCGTTGACTCCGATTGTGAGATCTCCAAAGCAGCCATTTATAGCAACACCATCTTCCCCATCTGAACAAGTCTGTCTTACTCACAGCTGGACTCCAATTATGTCTTCACTCTACAATATCTACATTTCCATCGGGGGGAAAAAAGCTGCAGAGAATGGAAACTCTGGACACTGTTTTAAAAACAACATCTAAAATGGCCGCACCCAGGAGGAAAATTGTAATACACGGCTGCATTACCCAAGACATTGACAGACTTGCCAGAAACACATTACTTTATCTCATATGTTTTAATGTAACTGTTCTCTGATTTCTAGTGTTCTGCATTTCATACAGGTCAGTGTATAACTGAACAATTACCTTGCCAGCAGGCACCGACCACAAGCTGAGTGTCCAGATTGGTAGGATGCAGGGGGTAGTCCTCAGTCATTGTGGTCGGGTCATAGGAAACCCCATCCACATACAGCGTGACTGCAGGCAAGTCCACGGTCAATACATAATGATGCCACTCTTTGTCACAAGCCTGGGGGGGAACAAAACATGACATAATTAAAAAAAAAACTTTTATATTGTCCACAAATAAAAACGATCATAAAAAAAAGGAAATACTAAAAAACGTATATACTTCCTAAAAAGGCATGCACATCCAGATTCATCAGAAAACCCAGCACAAACTATAGTTAGAATGGGGAAACACTGTCAGAGTTTTAGGATTGTTTTCTATGAAGGGGGTTCCCTCCCTTCTCATCCCAAGGGACCACAGAACACGAGGGAGGATATCCCTACAAGAGACAATGCAATAAATCCTTCTTTTACTGCTTCCCATAAAGAGATTCTAGTGGCCGCACAAGAAAAGAAAAGAAATCAAAGACAGCGGTTCCGATCCTTTCCCACGCTCAACAAAGCACACAATAACTTACCACAAAGAAAAAAAAAATAATAATAATAAAAAGTGTAAATGTACCTGAAGGAATTGTCATTATTGCCCACTTCCCGCCCATAGGTCATATGATGTCCTGCACTTTGAGTGGGGATATCTGAATGATGGGTGCAGCTACAGGCATCATCCTGATAGCATCTTTTTTAGCCGGAAATTCTCTCCACCGTAAGAGCAATCATAGCGGCAGTTCAGCCACTTGACCCCCGACCCAGAGGGGGGAACGGAGCAGGGCACCCAGAGGGGGGGAACGGAGCAGGGCACCCAGAGGGGGGGAACGGAGCAGGGCACCCAGAGGGGGGGAACGGAGCAGGGCACCCAGAGGGGGGGAACGGAGCAGGGCACCCAGAGGGGGGGAAGGGAGCAGGGGACATTGAGGGGGGAAGGGAGCAGGGGACACTGAGGGGGGGACACGGAGGGGGGGGGGGGGGCTGGAGCAGAGGACATGGAGAGGGGGGGGGGGCCGGAGCAGAGGACACGGAGGGGGGGTGCCGGAGCAGAGGACACGGAGGGGGGGTGCCGGAGCAGAGGACACGGAGGGGGGACCGGAGCAGAGGACACGGAGGGGGGACCGGAGCAGAGGACAAGGAGGGGGGACCGGAGCAGAGGACACGGAGGGGGGACCGGAGCAGAGGACACGGAGGGGGGACCGGAGCAGAGGACACGGAGGGGGGACCGGAGCAGAGGACACGGAGGGGGGACCGGAGCAGAGGACACGGAGGGGGGACCGGAGCAGAGGACACGGAGGGGGGACCGGAGCAGAGGACACGGAGGGGGGACCGGAGCAGAGGACACGGAGGGGGGACCGGAGCAGAGGACACTGAGGGGGGACCGGAGCAGAGGACACTGAGGGGGGACCGGAGCAGAGGACACTGAGGGGGGACCGGAGCAGAGGACACTGAGGGGGGACCGGAGCAGAGGACACTGAGGGGGGACCGGAGCAGAGGACACGGAGGGGGGACCGGAGCAGAGGACACGGAGGGGGGACCGGAGCAGAGGACACGGAGGGGGGACCGGAGCAGAGGACACGGAGAGGGGACCGGAGCAGAGGACACGGAGAGGGGACCGGAGCAGAGGACACGGAGAGGGGACCGGAGCAGAGGACACGGAGAGGGGACCGGAGCAGAGGACACGGAGAGGGGACCGGAGCAGAGGACACGGAGAGGGGACCGGAGCAGAGGACACGGAGAGGGGACCGGAGCAGAGGACACGGAGAGGGGACCGGAGCAGAGGACACGGAGAGGGGACCGGAGCGGAGTGGCGACCGGAGCGGGGGGCCGGAGTGGAGGAGCCTGGTAGAGGACACAGAGGGGGGACTGGAGTATACAAGGACAGTAAGGGGGTGATCGGTGCAATGGTGGGGGGAATTATAAGCACTGATCCCCCCTATATAAATAAAGCAGCTGGAAGCCGCGGAGAGGCGAGGAGGAGAAGCGGCTGTCAACTACTTTATTGAAATCTACACAGGGAGATCGGTGCTTGTAACTCCCCCCCGCCATTGCTCCGATCACCCCTGACTGTCCAGGTATCGGATAAAGCATTGGAGCATTTGCCCAAGTACAAGCACTTGGGCAAATACTCGGCACCGATACCGATACCAGTATCGATATCGGTGCAACCCTAATAGGTACCACTGAAAACAAGGTGATTTCCATTGCTATGCGATTCCGAGTGACTCAAGTCTGAAAATTGTACTAGGTGTGAACGGAGCCTTTACAATTTTACATCAAGCCTCACCCCAAGGAAAATGATTGAAAGTACATATTAAATAGTACCTCACTATATGTCATATCATTTCTAAATGGGCAAATACATTGGAAATTGATCTGAATAAAACAAATCAGCATCTGATACAATTATTTTTTAACTACATACACTTCTAAATGTTGAATAGTATTCATTCCTACACTGGCAGATAACAGTAAGGAGACCAGCCTGTTAAAATGTGCAACACCCAGCCTGCAACAGTGCGAGTCAATCCGAGTCTACTCCTCCAATCATCTCCTCCGGAAGGCAAGGTCACCTTGGCTTCAGCTCTGCGCCTCCCGAGGGGCCAGAGGATGACTTTCAGCATCCGTAAAAGCTGCAATAGCAATACTAGAAGCAGCTTGTCAGGACTATCTTGGCACAGCCTAATTTGATTCATTAAGAAGGAACTGGTGGCTGCAAGGCCTTCATCAACCTTATTAACACCAGTGCTGAATTGTGAGACATTCCCAGTATTAAAGTGACAGGACATTATCCGGAAAACTGAGAAAAAAAGCCTCATAGCTCCGTTTAGAATTTTCTAGGAGAAATGCTTTTTTTGTTCTATAGGTTTTAAATGGAGAATTACGTGCAAAGAAAGAAAATTCATTCACTATTATATTAGATCTAAGCTTTTCCTATCACTTAAATAAATATGGCTCCATATATATTGTAACGAATGGAGCCTGTGCTGCAACCGCCTTGTGACTGCATGTTTTGGAGGTGGTTGCAGCACAGTGGTGCTCCATTTAGGAGGTTAAAACAGGTGGTGAGGAGGCAATATGTCACCACCTGTCAAATACTCTGAAAGGTGTCCTGAGCATGGATTGCTTTTCAGGGAATAGTCAGACCTCGTCGCTATTGCGAACAAGCCCTAAAAAAATAAATAAAATAAAAAACGTTGTTGCTTTGCAGACTGAAATGAAGACACAGATTGTTTTTTCCAGCTGCAACTCAGTGCAACTTATAACATCCAAGTGAAAGATATAACACCATGTCATAAAAAAAATAAAAAAACAGTCACAGAGTTGGAAAAAGGATCACCCCCCTCCTAAAAATGACTCAATTAGGTGTAGTAATCACCTTCTCAATGGCACACAAAGCCATTTGACTCTTAATTGTGATCAGCTGTGGTCATTTTGATTAGCTCAGCATGAAAAGAGCTTTCCTGGAGCATTTCAGCCCCTGGCAGTGCAACTGAAGCAAACAATGAACTATAGGTGGCAATGCACTGTTAACAACCACACCCATACATACATACATACATACATACATACATAATTACACCCATACATACATACATACATAATTACACACATACATACACATAAGCTCACATACACACAAATAGTTTTTTTTTAATGCAGGTGACTGTACCTGCACTGCTGGTTGAATGATTTGTTTAGTACTGCACTGCAGGGTGAATGGTTTGTTTAGTACTGCACTGCAGGGTGAATGGTTTTTTTAGTACTGCACTGCAGGGTGAATGGTTTGCTTAGTACTGCCCTGCTGGGTGAATGGTTTGTTTAGTACTGCACTGCAGGGTGAATGGTTTTTTTAGTACTGCACTGCAGGGTGAATGGTTTGCTTAGTACTGCCCTGCTGGGTGAATGCTTTGTTTAGTACTGCACTGCAGGGTGAATGGTTTGCTTAGTACTGCCCTGCTGGGTGAATGGCTTTGTTTAGTACTGCCCTGCTGGGTGGATGCTTTGTTTAGTACTGCCCTGCTGGGTGGATGCTTTGTTTAGTACTGCACTGCTGGGTGAATGCTTTGTTTAGTACTGCACTGCTGGGTGAATGCTTTGTTTAGTACTGCACTGCAGGGTGAATGGTTTGTTTAGTACTGCACTGCAGGGTGAATGGTTTGTTTAGTACTGCACTGCAGGGTGAATGGTTTGCTTAGTACTGCCCTGCTGGGTGAATGGCTTTGTTTAGTACTGCCCTGCTGGGTGGATGCTTTGTTTAGTACTGCCCTGCTGGGTGAATGCTTTGTTTAGTACTGCACTGCTGGGTGAATGCTTTGTTTAGTACTGCACTGCTGGGTGAATGCTTTGTTTAGTACTGCACTGCTGGGTGAATGCTTTGTTTAGTACTGCACTGCTGGGTGAATGCTTTGTTTAGTACTGCACTGCTGGGTGAATGCTTTGTTTAGTACTGCACTTCTGGGTGAATGGTTTGCTTAGTACTGCACTGCTGGGTGAATGCTTTGTTTAGTACTGCACTGTAGGGGAGGGCGAAGCAGGTCAGGCTCCCACTCTGCCCACATACAGTTCGGAGCTGTGTCGGTCTCAGCCCAGTACACTACACAGGGCTGCGACCAGTGGAGCGCCAAACTGTTAGCAGAGCCGGAGCCAACAGTCACGCGCATAGCCTTTCTAAACCAGGGTACCGCGGCACCCCTGACAAACTCAGGCGGCACCCCAGCGTGTCGCAGCACCCCAGAAATAAAGTAAGCAGACAGTGTGCACTAAACATATGTATACGTTTACAATCTATATACCATTAAGTACAGCTTTTTACTAAAACACATAGGCAAAAACAGCAGAGTGAACTCTGTAATTTGTCCTTTAAATTTATATATATATTTTCCCAATTTGAATAAAATTACTCCTCCTTTAGGAAAACACACAAGTATTATTAAGCTGCAGGATCTCAGCAGAAATCTTTTATGGCTCGGAAGGAAAGACAATAATGTGCACTTTGGTTTACTGGTAAATGTAATACTAACCAAAAAGGTGAGAAGGCTGCAATTACAAACAATTGTTGTGTTAAAAGGACCTTTTTTTTAAAAAGACGTAATTAAATCCAATCTTGTAAGATCCTTTTACACATTGAATGGGTCAGGCTGCGACTGAACAGTCCCTCTCTGCTCTCCAAATGGTAACAAAGCAACCATTGAACTGCCGCAAGATTCCCACAGCAGCAATCCGAGCTCTGCGACATGGCGACGTGCCTAGCGAGTGCTTGCTGCGTCCCACACCTCCCACAGCAATCTGCTCTACGGTACAGACCAAACGTTCCTCTCTAATCCGCAAACGGCGAGGCCTTGGAACCTTCCCACACCCAACACTACAAACAGAAGTCAGGAAAAGCTCTAAGCTCTCTAAAATCGCAACCATCATCAATCAGACCTATTCATGCTGTATGTAGGGTCCTGTCACTTCCTAAGTGTCCCTCAGTAGAGAAACAGAAGATTCAAAACCCAACTAGCTTTTTGCCTCTATATGCGGAACATAAAATTCCTAGCTGGAGTACATTCTTATAAGGGCCATGTTACACACATTTTTTTGGGGGGAGCTGGTACCCTCTTTCCAGAGGGTCCCAGC
This sequence comes from Lithobates pipiens, assembly GCF_037356315.1. Classification (NCBI taxonomy): domain Eukaryota; kingdom Metazoa; phylum Chordata; class Amphibia; order Anura; family Ranidae; genus Lithobates; species Lithobates pipiens. The sequence goes on from NW_027507788.1 coordinate 207,847,518, forward strand.
TCCCACTTCCTCCCAGCGCAACGCGGCACCGGAAGGGAGATCAGCTCTCCCACCACCCTCTTAGCAATCATGTGGGACACGTCACAGGTCCTAGATAATTGCCTGGCCAGTCAAGGCACGGCTCGCCCGCCCGTTGTCCAGAGAAGTGTGGGGGGGGGGGGGGGGGTCATGATGGGGGTTGGGGGCAGTCTGTGATGGGGAGGAGGGCCAGTCTGATTTTGGGGGGGGGGCAGTTTTTGAAAGGGGGGGGGGTCAGTCTGATGCGGGACCTTCACTAGAAGAATCATTTTCCTGACTGGACCCCATGAATTTTGATTCACTACCCTTGCTTTAAAGCATTGCACCTGCGATCAGCAGATGACAGATGCAATGCCAGGATCCTGCAGACTACGTACACTGTCTGCCCCCATCTCTGATACAGGCAGGCAGTTACTGAATTGCAGGAAGAATCAATATGCTAGTGCCCTCGCAGTTCACTGAGAACTACAAGTACTTGTAGTTCGTTCATTTACAGAACTCTGTCGTTAAAGTTATTAAGTTATTGTGACAGCGGGTGCAGGGAGAAGATCACCCAATCGCTTTAACAGGGAGGGGGAGAGTAGACCACAGGTGGAATGTGTAACACGTTTGTGAGTTAGTGAAAAGTTATCACCAGTGACAGGTCACTAGCATCACCCGGGCATCAAGGTAAAGAGCCCTTGTTACCCATAGCAATCCTTAGCTTCCAATAGGTGTTTCCCTAAGGCCCCTTTCACGCTGGGGCCTTTTTCAGGCGCTACAGCGCTAAAAATATCGCCTGTAAAAATCTGGCCCCTTTCACTCCAGTGTGAAAGCCGGAGGGCTTTCACACTGGAGCGGTGCGCTAGCAGGGTGGTGAAAAAAGTCCTGCTAGCCGCATCTTTGGAGCAGTGAAGGAGCGGTGTATTCACCGCTCCTATACATTGAAATCAACGGGGCAGCGCGGCTATACCGCCGGAAAAGCGCCACTGCAGCGGCGCTTTGCGGGGGTTAAAACCGACCTGCTAGCGGCTGCATACCGCCGCTAAAACAACGGTAAAGTGCAGATAAAAATATCGGCGCTTTACCGCCGACGCCCGCACCGTCCCAGTGTGAAAGGGGCCTAAGGAATATGATAAACACCCTCAGCAAAAATTTGTTTAAAAAAACGAATACTGTGATGTTGCAGCAGCTGTTTAAAACCTAGTGATTGATATCTGATAATGATTCACAAAAACCTCATTCCTGTGAACAAGCAGTGCTTGCTAGTAATTTCCTAAGGAACGTCTGAAAACGAAAGAAGAAATCGTATTGCTTGACAAGAGCATGTCAGGAGATCTAGGATGCAATTAAACCATTTGTTTTTTTAATAAGCCCATTTCCTTTTAAAGAATATATTTTAATTATAAAAAAATATTCTGTATATAACAGCCAGTTTATCCTACACAGTTCCCAAGTTACTGTCTGGTGTACTGATCCACCACAATCTGTCCTACGGTTATCCCAACATAAAAAGGTTTCCATTTCATCTCTCCTACACACAGTAATGGGAGCCTCCAGATATACAGAGCATCCGCAACGTATTGACAGCGCTTCACTTTTTTTCCACATTTTGTTATGTTACAGTCTTATTCCAAAATGGATTCAACTCATTATTTTCCTCAAAATTCTACAAACAATACCCCTTAATGAAAAGAAGTGTGTTTGAAATCTTTGCATATTTATTAAAAATAAATCCCATGTACATAAAGTATTCACAGCCTTTGCTCAATACTTTGGTGAAGCCCCTTTGGCACCAATTACAGCCTCAAGTCTTTTTGAGTATGATGCTACAAGCTTGGCACACCTATGTTTGGCCAGTTTCTCCCATTCTTCTTTGCAGGACCTCTCAAGCAACATCAGATTGGATAGGGAGCGTCGGTGCACAGCCATTTTCAGATCTCTCCAGAAATGTTCAATCGGGTTCAAGTCTGGGTTCTGGCTGGGCGACTCATGGACATTCACAGAGTTGTCCCATAGCCACTCCTTTGTTATCTTGGCTTTGTGCTTAGGATCGTTGTCTTGTTGGAAGATGAACCTTCGCCCCAGTCTGAGGTCAAGAGTGCTCTGGAGAAAGTTTTCATCAAGGATGTCTCTGTACATTGCTGCATTCATCTTTCCCTCAATCCTGACTAGTCTCCCAGTTCCGGGTGCTGAAAAACATCCCCACAGCATGATGCTGCCACCACCATGCTTCACGGGGATCGTATTGGCCAGGTGATGAGCGGTGCCTGGTTTCCTCCAGACTTTATGCTTGCCATCCAGGCCAAGTTCAATCTTTGTTTCATCAGACCAGAGAATTTTGTTTCTCATGGTATGAGAGTCCTTCAGGTGCCTTTTGGCAAACACCAGGCATGCTGTCATGTGCCTTTTACTGAGGAGAGGCTTCCGTCTGGCCACTCTACTATACAGTCCTGATTGGTGGAGTGCTGCCGAGATGGTTGTTCTTCTGGAAGGTTCTCTCTCCACAGAGAAATGCTGGAGCTCTGTCAGAGTGACCATCAGGTTCTTGGTCACCTCCCTGACTAAGGACCTTCTCCCCCTGATTGCTCAGTTTGGCAGAGCGATCCGCTTTAGGAAGAGTCCTGGTGGTTCCAAACTTCTTCCATTTACAGATGATGGAGGCCACTGTGCTCACTGGGACCTTCAATGATGCAGAAATCTTTCTGTACCCTTCCCCAGATCTGTGCCTCCATACAATCCGGTCTCGGAGATCTACAGACAATTCCTTGGACTTCATGGCTTGGTTTGTGCTCCGACATGTACCGTTAACTGTGGGACCTTCTATAGACAGGTGTGTGCCTTTCCAAATCATGTCCAATCAACTCAATTTACTACAGGTAGACTCCAATCAATTTGTGGAAACATCTTAAGGATCATCAGTGGAAACAGGAGGCACCTGAGCTCAATTTTGAGTGTCATGGCAAAGGCTGTGAATACTTCTATACATGTGATTTTTTATTTTTTATAAAGTTAAAATAAGGGTGTGGGGACAATGTTTAGTTGAATCTACCCCCAGAAGGTACTGTCCCCATTGTGTAACTGTACAAAAACCATGGAATGAAGCAGATGCTTTGAGACAATTCCATCTAGCACAAGCACATTCTTTAAAACTTCTCATCAAAGGAATATATGACCAGTAGCAAAGATGTAAAAAAAAAAAAGAAAACACCCGCAGGACAAGCATATGGTAAATATAAGCTTCAGAACATTGTTGATCCATGTGTACATATCCATATGAGCACCACAACACATACTGTACAGGACATCCATTACTGACCTGATTCAGCTTCCAGTGAAATTCAGCAGGCTTGTAGGTCTTCTCCTCAGTGGGCTCCTGACGGAACAGGAAGCCTACTTTGCAGTTGTGGATGTACATAGAGTAGTGGTGTCGGTTCATGTCTACAAACAGAGCAAAGACAAGGAAACAGATAATAGCAGCACTTACATTATAAGGTAAAACATCGGGATAACTTTACATAGAGAGTTGTCAGAAGACTAAAGCCTCATACACACGATCGGACTTTTTGTACAAACTTTCCCGTGGACTTTTGAACAAAGGGCGTAGTCCACAAGTTTGTATTGCATACACACGGCAGGACTTTTTAGGTAACAAACACGAACGTAGTGATGTTTCAACGTACTGATGACACTTCAAAAGAGGACGTTCAATTACTCCAGAGCCACCTTTGGTCAACTTCTGTATTGTAGTCTGATCTTTTGCATTGGTTCTGAGCATGCGTGTTTGTACCTTGTACAAAAGTCTGATGGTTTTGCGTACACACGATCGGACTTTGCTCCATCGGACTTATGTTGTCAAAAAGTTTGTCCATTCGCACAGCCAACAAAGGTCCGATGAAAACAGAAAAAGTTTGTCCGATGGAGCGTACGCGCGGTCGGATGTTGCTCCAAAACAGCTAAATTGCATGTTTGTTGTCAAAAAGTCCGATCGTGTGTACGGGCCTTAAGAGGCAAACCTTACCCCTGTAGATCAGGTCCAGAAAACGGCACATTTAAAATCTCCCATGTGAAGCAAGAACTTTTTTTATTATTGTTATTTCTCTCTTTAGCAAAGCACATAGTACAGTGAATGAATGAATGAATGACTTGTATAGCGCTACCTATACGAACTGAATCACCTCAGGGCGCTTTCTTGCCACCGGTGTCCATCTGCAGCTATTTATGCGGTCCTTTAACCTGTAGAGTCCCGACACACTTACAACATTGACATACACATACACATATTATGGCCAATTTTTTTGGACAGGGTCTAATTAACCTACCAGCATGTCTTTGGATTGTAGGAGGAAACCCACGCAGGCACAGGGAGAACGTGCAAACTCCAGGCAGATAGTGTCGTGGTCGGGATTTGAACCAGCAACCCTATTGCTGCTAGGTGAAAGTGCTAACCACTACACCACTGTGCTGTACAACACTGTACAACAGAAAGTAGTCTGCCCAACATGGCAGAACAATATCAATCATAAAAAGGTACATAAGAGCAATGGAAAAGCAATGCACATCAGGTACCGTGTCATCTTGGACATCTCTTAAAGTGTGTGTAAAAGCACAAGGTTTTTTACCTTCATGCATTCTGTGCATGAAGGTAAAAAAACCTTCTGTGTGCAGCATCCCCCCACCCCCCAATACTTACCTGAGCCCCCTCTCTCTCGATCCAGCAATGTCCATGAGAGCATTTCCTCTCTGGGGACTTGCACGATTGATCGGGTTTTGGCAGTAGTGGGAGCCAATCTCAGCCAGTAGGATAAATCAGGAGAGGGGGGATGGGACCGAGCTGCGGCTCCGTGTGTGAATGGATACACAGAGCTGTGGGTCGGGAGCACGCCTTCTTGGGGGCCCCCACAGCAAGAGGGAGGAGAAAGGAGCGCTGGGTGAAGAGGAGGATCCGGGCTGCTCTGTGCAAAACCACTACACAGAGCAGGCAAGTATAAAATGTTTATCAATAAAATAAAAAGGCTTTAAAGCGGAGGTCCACCCTAAAGTGGAGCTTCCACTCATTGGAACCCTCCCCCCTCTCCGGCGCCACAATTGGCACCTTTCAGGGGGGAGGGGGGTGCAGGTACCTGTACAGTACAGGTATCTGCACCCACTTCCGGTATAGATATCTGCAGAAGGTACGCCCTTTCCGCAGAATCTACGCCCCTTTCCGAAGGTCCCCCGCTGTCTGCTGGGAAACACACGGATCCCAGAGACCATCCTTATTGCGCAGCGCGACTCGCGCATGCGCAGTAGGGAACCGGGAAATGAAGCCGCAAGGCTCCACTTCCTGATTCCCATACCCAAGATGGCGGCGGCAGCACCCGAGAGACGATCGACAGATCGGCTTCGGCTGCCGACATTGCGGGCGTGCTGGGCGGGTAAGTGTCATTATTTTATAAGTCAGCAGCTGCAGTATTTGTAGCTGCTGGCTTTAAAAAAAAAAAAAAAAAAAACGGCGGACTCCCGCTTTAATATCGCTTTCAAAACATTAGCGAACTGATTACATGGAAAACCCGTAGTGAAAAACAAGGCCCCTGGAAGCCATTCTTCCTGACCACACAGTACCAGTGCATTAAACATCTACATGAATGCCAGGGATGATCTATTGGAAGATGTCTGCACCTCTATCAACCAGACAAGAAACCTGAATGGTCTGGAAAGATTTCAATAAAGTTCTCAGAAAGCATCAAGAAGAAAAAAAAAGCTATGTATGCAAGGTTTCTTATGACTAAACGAAAATGGCCGCACACTGGAAATCCAAAAATTTGCTTGAATTTGCTTTATTGTCAAAGGTTTGCCAGACAGATAAAGGGATTGCAGTTGACGCGTTTCACAAGCGTGTAGCTTGGTTGTGAATAAGCAATACTACCTTAAAGTGGAGGTCCACCCTAAAGTGGACCTTCCGCTCATTGGAATCCTCCCCCCCTCCGGCGCCACAATTGGCACCTTTCAGGGGGGAGGGGGGTGCAGGTACCTGTACAGTACAGGTATCTGCACCCACTTCCGACATAGCTATCTGCGGAAAGGGGCATAGATTCTGCAGAATCTACGCCCCTTTCCGAAAGTCCCCCGCTGCCTGCTGGGAAACACACAGATCCCAGAGGCAGCGGGTCCATCCTTATTGCGCAGCACGACTCGCGCATGCGCAGTAGGGAACCGGGAAATGAAGCCGAAAGGCTCCACTTCCTGACTCCCATACCCAAGATGGCGGCGGCAGCACCCGAGAGACGATCGAGAGATTGGCTTCGGGTGCCGACATCGCGGGCGCGTTGGGCAGGTAAGTGTCATTATTTTAAAAGTCAGCAGCTGCAGTATTTGTAGCTGCTGGCTTTAAAAAAAAAAAAAAAAAACGGCGGAACTCCCGGCGGACTCCCGCTTTAACAACTTTATACCAGGTCAAGTATTCTGAAAATGTTTCAAGAATGTGAGATAGACGGGACTCCATATGTAGTAAATATAGAGTTGTCCAAAATTGCATCCTTACCGAGAGAAAAAAAAACAAAAAACAAAAAAACACACACAATGAAGCTGGCTCTGAAGCGACTGTGTGGCGCAACCAATCAGCTTCTATCTTTCATTTCAAAATTGAACAAGTTGTAGATAGAAGCTGATTGGCTGCTATGCACAGCTGCTCCAGTTGAATGCTATTTAACTACAGCGGCTTCCTTTAAATAGCTTCTAAGTGGCTTCCTGTGAAAAAGGCTTTTGCCTGCTTGAAAATGCTGTGAATATTCAAAACCCAAAGTGTTAACCGATTAATAGCCATTGATTCTTGCAGCTCGGCGTACAGAGCACTGCGAGGACAGAGGTGAAAAGCTCTTGACATTGAGAAGAGATTCTATCCGCCTGCTTTCTGCTTCCCTTGTACACAACAGATCCCTCTATGTTCCCTAATGAAATACCGCCGATCAATGCCTCCTCTGTGCTTGTGCAGAAACGAAAACATTTTCCAAAGACTTCATCCCGTCTTCTCAGTAAAATGCAGTTTTGTTTGGAAGCGGAGATAATCATCGAACCCGCAGGTCACTTTCCATCGCTAGTTCTGTTTCTGCAGCTCAGATTTTGACTTTATCGCTACTCGGTTAAAGAGCCAATAAATACAGGTCTTCTTCAAAGAGTTTTCTTTAGTTATACTGCAGCTTCTTTAACCACTTCAGCCCCGGAAGGTTTTACCCCCTTAATGACTAGGCCAGGCTAGCGAATTTTAGCGGGACTGCGACATTGCGGCAGACAGATCAGACACCTTACTGACATTTACGACACTTTTTTGGGAACTGATGACATTATTACAGTGATCAGTGCTAAAAATATGCACTGACATTCTGCTGACACCGGCAGGGAAGGGGTTAACATCAGGGGCGATCAAAGAGGTTAACTTTGTGCCCTGGGTGTGTTTACTAACTGTATGGGGGATGGGCTGCTTGGGATAACACAGATCCGTCTTCCTGCATAGCAGAAAGACAAGATCTCAGTGTAATCCCACGTCAGAACGGAGATCTGCCTTGTTCATTTCGGCAGATCCCCGTTCTGTCTCTGCAGGGGGGACAATCACGGGAGGCCGGCTGACATAGAGTCCACCAGACCTGTTAATTGGCTGCTGGCGAATCGGCGCATGTTCGCCTACAGAAGCTAGTGCACGAACCACCGTACCGTTACGGTGATTCGCGCAGCCGAGCCACCGTATAACTGTTATACGGCGGCTGATCAGCAAGTGGTTGTAAACTTCAGACATGAAATAGGAGCAAAGCAGATTTGTCTATAGTGTGTACTTGTCTCAGTCCAGCAAGTGTCATTTCTGTCTCCTGCTTCCTTCCTCTATGGGCATGAGTAACTTCTGACCAGTTTCCTGACACCAAGAGAAAAAATGGTGACAGGGGAGAGACCTGCAACTGATTGACAGCCTCAGCTCTGTTCCTGTGAGCTGTGTGAAGGAGGGCGTGTCCCTTTCATCCAATCAGAGCTCTCCTGACTGGGCTCTGTAGAGTGTGACTTCAGCTCTCTTTTCTTCTGTATACATGTGTATTCATTGGACCAAGCCCTATAGCCAATCCTTTAGTATAGTTCTAGTGTAGCTTGTGAGGACTGGGATTGGTAAGACTTTAACCGCTCGAGATCCGCGCTATAGCCGAATGACGGCTACAGCGCGGAGCTGCGTCTATTGACGCCGTCCCATGTACGAGCAGCCTGCGCACCCCCTGAGGGGCGCGCGCAGCACGCTCTGTGATCAGCAAGTCTATGAGACTTGCCTGATCACGGATCGGAGCAAGGGGTCGATCCCGACCCTTACCACGTGATCAGCTGTCAGCCAATGACAGCTGATCATGTGACACAACAGAGCTGGTAATCGGCTATTTTTCCTCCTCGCGCTGACAGCCCCGAGCGGCCGTGATTGGGACATCAGTCCCGATCACGGCCACCTTATCGGTGCCCACCTGCCAGTGCCACCCAAATAATAAAAAAGTGCCCCCCATCAGTGCCCACAGTCTGCCTTAACAACAGTGCTGCACCCCAGTGCCACATATCCGTGCCCATCAGTCTCATCTACCAGTGCCCATCAGTGCCCATCAGAGCCACCTATCAGTGCCCCTTAGTGCCACCCATCCGTGCCATCTTATCTGTGCCCATCTTTGCCCATCAGTGCCACCTTAACTGTGCCCATCGGTGCCACCTTAACTGTGCCTATTAGTGCCGCCTTAACTGTGCCTATTAGTGCCGCCTTAACTGTGCCTATCAGTGCCCACCAGTGCAGCCTATCAGTGCCCACCAGTGCAGCCTATCAGTGCCCACCAGTGCAGCCTATCAGTGCCCACCAGTGCAGCCTCATCAGCGCATTTCAATGAAGGAGAAAAATTACCTGTTTGCAAAATTTGATAACAAAACTATTAAACATGATTTTATTTTTATTTTATTTTGCATCTTTTTTTGTTTGTTTAGCAAAAAATAAAACTCCCAGCTGTAATTAAATACCACCAAAAGAAAGCTCTATTTGTGGGGGGAAAAAAAGATAAAAATTTATAGATAAAAGATAAAAGATAAAAAAAGCGGTTAAAATTTCATTTGGGTACGGTGTTATATGGCCGCGCAATTGTCATTCAAAGTGCATCAGCGCTGAAAGCTGAAAATTGGTCTGGGCAGGAGGGGGGTTTAAGTGCCCAGTAAGCAAGTGGTTAATGGCAGGGGTCTCAAACGGCCTTCCAGCTGTTGGGAAACTGCAAGTCCCATCATGCCTCTGCCTGTGGCAGTCATACTTGTAACCGTGAGCCTTGCAATGCCTCATGGGACTTGTAGTTTCGCAACAGCTGGAGGGCCGCCAGTTTGAGACCCCTGCTTTAAGGGGAGGCAATAGGTATTTTTATCAAGCAAGATAGGTACTGTCCGGGTGAAATGGCTTTAATCACCACCAGTATTCTACCATGTCAGTGCTGTATTCACAATCAGACCAAGGCAGCAATTGCAGCAAATGCCAGAAGTGCAAAAATTAAATCAATGCCTGGAAAATGGAGATCTACAGGGCAAGGCCTCCACCACTGCTCCACTTCAACAAGCTCCCAACAAAGCCGAGGAGCAGTGGACCCTATGTATTATGCAGAGCGATAGGAGGAGCATGTCATGCGTCATTGAGGATTATTGGCAGGTTTAAGGTCATAATGATAATGAATGTATGCAATATGTTTGGCTCTGATGCTCTTTACAGATCATGGAGAATGGAAATCAATACTGGCTTTATGGTATATTGATAGTTTAAAGCCAAAGCCTATTTACACTGATTGATCAACGTAATGTTATTAGAACAGGTGATAAAATAAAAAAATAAAATAAACTATAAAGAATGTGTTTAAAGATAGAATGTTAATATAGGAGAAATTATAACCGACATGCTGAGCAAGGACCTGTAGTCCTCCAGCAACATGTATCCAACCATTAATGTTCATATAGTTTTAAGGGGCTCTAAAGGCTGAAGGTTTTTTTACCTTCATATATTCTATGCACAAATGGTTAAAAAACAAAAACAAAAAAAAAAACAGTATGCAGCTCTCCCCCCCACCCTCCGGCAGCCCCCCCAATACGCAGCTGGCTGCTCTCCCGGGTCTCTACCACCTTATTAGCTGAGAGACAGCAGCAGGAGCCATTGACTGCTGTCAATCACTGTGTGTCAAAGTGATTGTAATGGAAATTTTTTTATTTAAAATGCCATACTTGCCTGCTATAATGTCATACTTGCCTGCTATAATGTCATACTTGCCTGCTCGCTCTGTGCAGTAGTTTTACACAGAGCAGTCCAGATTATTATTATACGCGATTTATATAGCGGCAACAGTTTACACCACATTTTACAATAAAGAGGGAGGGACACACACATACAGTTCAATACAGAAGGGACAGGAGGGCCCGGCTCGTAGAGCTTACATTCTAAAAGGGAGGGGGGGGTGGTAGTACAAAAGGTAATAGCTGCAGGGGATGATTGGATGGGGGTGGCTTGGGTACAGTTCTTAGGTGGGTGTTGGATAGGCTGCCCTGAATAAGTGAGTTTTCAGGGATCTCCTAAAGGTGGGCAGTGTAGGGGCTGATCAGACATACCGGGGCAGGGAGTTGCAGAGGATGGGAGAGCCTCTGGAGAAGTCCTGAAGGCGAGCATGGGAGGAGGCAAAAAGGGAGCTAGAGAGCAGGAGGTCCTGGGAGGAGCGGAAGGGACAATTTGGGCGGTACCTGCAGATGAGGTTGGTGATGTAGCTGGGGGGGGATGCTGTGGATGGCCTTGTATGTTGTGGTTAGCATTTTGAATTTTATGTGGTGGGGTAGTGGAAGCCAGTGAAGGGATTGGCAGAGCCTCCTCTTCAAGGGTCCCATGCTGGCGTTCTGGTCCCCTCACTCTTTCAGAGTGCCCCCATAGCAAGCTGCTTACCATGGGAGCACTTGCGCTTGCTCGGTCCCGAGCCGGCTTTCACCGTCCATAAGAGACAGAGAGCATGGCTCAGCCCCAAATCTCTGGCTGTGATTGACAGTAGCAGAAGCCAATGGCTCTGGCTGCTGCTTCTCAGCCAATCAGGAGAGAGAGACCTGAGACAGGCTTGGGTCTCGTGCACATCTATGGATCAAGATCAGGCTTAGGTAAGTATTGGAGAGGGGGGGGGCTTAAGGGAGAGCTGCACACTGAAGGTTTTTTTACCTTTATGGATAGCATAGCTTCAGCCATTATAACCACTTTAAGCTGGCAATATGCAAAAGTGCCACCCTAGCAAGCAGCTTGCCAAGGGGGCACTCAGAGGAGGAGGAGCCAGAAGCGCTGGCAAGGGACCCAAGAAGAGGAGGATCTGGGCTGTTCTGTGCAAACCGTTACATAGAGCATAACATATTTGTTATTTAAAGGGGAAAAAAAACACCTTAAAGCGTTTATTATCCACCCCCCCCCTCCCCCCGTTCCTTTAACCACTTGCTTACTGGGCACTGGAACCCCCTCCTGCCCAGACCAATTTTCAGATTTCAGCGCTGTCACTCTTTGAATGACAACTGCTCGGTCATGCTACACTGTACTCAAATGAAATTTTTATCATTTTTTTCACACAAATAGAGCTTTCTTTTGGTGGTATTTAATCACCACTTGGGTTTTTATTTTTTGCTAAACAAAAACAGACAGATTTTTGAAGAAAAAAAATGTTTCTTAGCTTGTTATAAAATTTTGCAAATGGGTAATTTTTCTCCTTTATTGATATCCGCTGATGGGGCTGCACTGATGGGCACAGATAGGGCGACACCGATAAGTGGTATTGATAGGCAGCCCTGGTGACGAGGCACTGATTGGTGACATTTATAGATGGTACTGTGGAAACTGATAGGTGACACTATGGGCATTGGTAGGTGGCACTGGTGGGCATAGAACTGCAGAAATAGTTCATATCCATTCAAGCAGTGTAAAATCTCAGTTTATGCTTTCCCAGTCCACTGGCTTGCTTCTTTCTCCAATATAAGTAGGTTTCAGATCTATAACCTTACTGAGAAACTTGGAGGCTCACAGGTCCTGGAACATTGGTCAGAGAGGTAAACTGTTACAAGTACTCCTATCCCTCAATCAGCTCTCATTGGAGTTGTTTTCTAAGACTCCCTACATAAGAGTTTCTTATAATCTGACATAATATTTAACATTCATCTTGCATTTCCTCATTCACATACTGCCATGGCCATAAATGAAACCACTTAGCAGGGATTATCAAATTACCATAGCAAATGTCTGTATATAGCCAGGGTAGAAAACGCATGTTCTGAAGTGAACCGAGGTGCCCCTTACCTGTTTTATCAGAATTGCACATAATGGTTTCCTTCTCTCGACCACCGGGTCCGTGTCTCATCCAAACAGAGATCACAAAGGGATCTTTAAGATCAGCAGTCACAACGCCTTCGGGGATCTTCACTGCCTGGGTGCCGTTAAATTCAAACACTTGGTCGCTGTCGTGGCCATTATCGGTCGAGAGCCCCACGGTCCAGTTGGTGGCGCTACTGGGAGGCGGGAGCAGTTCAGCTGTGTTCGCTGTCGCACCTAGATACAAGCACAATGACAGCGTTCAGAAAGGACTTTTCAGGACAATTTTCCTTTATGTTGTTCTGTGGCGCAACAACGGACCCTGGAAAATCAGCATAGATGTCTCACCAACAGAGTCCCTGAGAAATATTAGAGAATGTCATGTGGTTTAACGCTCTACCAATAACTGAAATATCACTAGACTGACCTTTTAATTCCTTAATACTTTATTTTTACACTTGTATCCATGCTGTTTCAACATTTAAAGGATAAGTTCACCTTTTGTAACATGTTACGCACATATTCAAGGTGTAACATGTTACAGGAGAGCACAAATCCCCTTCCCACATTGCGGCGCGGGATAGGCGCTAGGAAGGGGAGTGGACGGACTGGGAGGGGAGGGACTTGGAGGAGGAGAGCACGTGGTGATAAAGGAGGGGAGGGGCAAGCATGCAGCCAGTGAGGGCGGAGATAAATTCTCTTGTATAGATGTTCCAGATCCGATGAGAGAAGCCCTATGGAGGCTGCTGTGCTTCTCCTTGTCACTATTAATGTATATAGGTCCTCTGTGTATATTGGTCCACTGTGTATATTATTGTATATAGGTCCCCCTAGTAAAATAAATAAATGTTTACCTGCCAAAAGATGTGCATTTATTATTATTATTGTTTACAAAGGTGAACTTATACATAAATGCAGACCTTGCATCAGAAAGAGAAAGCCGCTTATTCTTTGTAGACACCTCCCACTCCACGTAAAAATGCCCCATTGATAATTAATAAACTAAAAAAGGGGGGGGGGATACAACTTAATTATACCCCAAATTCCACCCATGGCATCTAGGCAAGGGTTAAAATCGCAGGCCTTTTAGGGGCAACCAGGACGTGACAAGGGGCAGCCAGGACATGACAAGGGGTGGGCAGGAGGGGAAGCCGCCCCTGGCTCGGGGCCAACCATGGGCAGCCAAAGCAAGTCATCAAATGGGTGCAGGGCGATACACCCATTCTATGTCATGCATTAGCCATGGGGGAGGGGGTACAGTTCTCTATCTTTGACCTGGGTACTGGATGAATCTGTCCCAGTACTGGGCTTGCTTAGCCCAACACATGTTAAAGTGGTTGTAAACCCTTACAAACCACTTTGACCTACAGGTAAGCCTAGATTAAGGCTTACCTGTAGGTCCAAGCAATATCTCCTAAACCTATATGGTTTAGGAGATATTTGCCCGAAAACGGGCACCGCTGTCTACGGCGCATGCGCCGTAGACAGCGGCGCGCAGGCGCACTGAGCGCGGCATTTCCAAGAATGGAGCTGCCGCGCGTGTCGACTCCCGTGCGCATGCGTGGGAGTGACGTCATCGAGGCTTCGCTGAATGACAGCGGCGGAGCTGCGAGACCCCACCAACAAGATGGATGCGGCGGACTACAGGGGACAGCGGTGACTTCGCTGGCTCCTGTGTCAGGTAAGTGACACATAATGGACTACTATGCGATGCGATGCATAGTAGTCCATTATGCTTTGCCTTTACAGGGAATGAAAGAGGAAGTAAACTCATCAGGGTTTACTTCCTCTTTAATATGCAATGCAAACCACGGTAACAAGTTAAACACACAGAAATGAATTGCTCTGGTCGGAATGGTCCATTAATACTAAACCAAATAATGTACATGTTATTATAGCTGTAAATAAAAAGTATTGGTGGGGGGAGGGGAAATAAGTGAACTCTCAGTATATCTCATCAGCCTACAAAGTGATTGTTTCATGTAACATCTCTCCATCATGCCTCTTGCTGGATTACGTACTGATCATGTCCAATCTCTGCAGTGTGAATGACCTCTGCTATGGGGTTCATCTAATACAAGGACACCAGATGGCAGCTTCAGACTCTTACCGCATAGTCTGTGGATAGACTTCTCAGAGTACGTGTCTCTGTCACAGCCTTTGCCGATGTGGCTGGTTTCCAACTGCACCGTTGCTTGAATTGACGTGATTGGTTCATCGCAGGTCTCCAGATGCATGCCAGGGAATAATGCCAGGGACCCAGTGCCAGGCTCATACTCCACTCTCTTACTGTAGCCTGTATATCACAAAAGAAGAGGGCAGCATGTCATCGTAACCTTAAAACTGGTCAACTGCAGCAATTTGTTAGTCCCAACACCAGTTACACAAGAAAGCCGATGTTTATTCTGCTTACGTTGTGCCTTCCCTGATCCCCCATTCCCCACTCATCAACATTATACATTTTTTAAATAAAACCATTCTGTTTTCAGCACATTATTTTAGACCCAGCAATCATAAATGCGTATTGGTGCTTCTCTATGCAATGCAGGTAGATGATGGCTAGTGGGTAGGGTTGAAAGGGTGTTGTACAAAACTTCAAAAGCAACCTGCTTCACTACTCCTCCTAAGAGCCCATAGCCCAGATGCAAGCAGTGGGATGGCTCTTGAGAGGAGTTCTGCAAATATTATATCACGTTCGTGGGTGGCCAGTCTGGAAGAATTGTACAATCACATAGTAAAGTGTATCCAGCTTCACCGTTCCATAGCAGCCTGCAAAATCCCATGCACTATGAGAACCCGGGCACCTGCCTGGTCCGCAGCCAAAACTATCTGTAGAAAGTGAGAAAGGTGGCGACATATCCGGGGAATAAAATCAACCTTTACTGAATATCTATTAAAAGATGAAACAAGACAAACACAAGGTCCACAGATGCTCAGTAGACGCGTTTCACTCTCCCGCTCTTACTCATTACAATATAAATAAGGACGGGAGTGTGAAACGCATCTACTGAGCATATGTGGACCTTGTGTTTGTCTTGTTTCATCTTTTAACCACTTGCCGACCAGCTGCTGCAGTTTTACTGCGGCAGAATGGGACGGGAGGGCGAAATGACGTTATGTTACGTAGCTTTTCCCTGTGGCCACTAGGGACGCGCGCCCGCTGCTCGCCCCCGGAGCCAATGCGGGTGCCTGGTGGGCGTGATGATGACCGTCGGGCGCCCATAAGTGCTCGTGACACAGCGAGAACCGGGATCTGTGTGTGTCAACACACAGATCCCCGGTTCTCTGAGGGGAGAAGAGATTGATCGTGTGTTCATACAAAGTACGAACATTGATCTCTCTCTTCCCCTAGCAAGTCCTCTTCCCCTAGCAATTACCCTCCCCCCACAGTTAGAACATAGAGAGGGAACACAGTTAACCCATTGATCGCCGCCTAGTGTTAACCCCTCCCCTGCCAGTGACATTTTTACAGTAATCAGTGCACTTTTATAGCACTAATTGCTGTATAATTGTCAACGGTCCTAAAAATGTGTCAAAAGTGTCCAATTTGTCCTCTGCAATATCGCAGTTCTGATAAAAAATGGCAGATCGCCGCCATTACTAGTAGAAAAATAAATAATGCCAAAAATCTATCCCCTATTTTGTAGATGCTATAACTTTTGCGCAAACCAATCAATATAGGCTTATTGCGATTTTTTTTACCAAAGATAAGTAGAAGAATACGTATCAGCCTAAACGGAGGAAAAAAATGTTGTTTTTTTTAAAGGTGACATATTATAGCAAAAAGTAAAAGATATTGGGGGTTATTTAATTTGCAATGCAAGTGCACTTGAAAGTAAAGTCGCTGTAGATCCGAGGAGGACATGCAACGGAAATAAAAAACAGCATTTCAGCTTGCACATGACTGGATGATAAAATCAGCAGAGCTTCCCCTCATTTCAGATCTTCCCCTTTCGATTTAGAGCGACTGCACTTCCAAGTGCACTTGCAGTGCAAAGTGGATTTTGCCTTTCGTAAATAACTCCCATTGTGTTTTTTTTTCAAAATTGTCGCTGTTCTTTTGTTTATAATGCAAAAAATAAAAAAATACAGAGGTGATCAAATACCACCAAGCGAAAGCTGTATTTGTGGGGGAAAAAGGATGCAAATTTTGTTTGGGTACAAAGTCGCACGACTGCGCAATTGTCAGTTAAAGGGACGCCGTGCCAAATTGTAAAAAGTGCTCTGGTCAGGAAGGGGGTAAAATCTTCCGGGGCTGAAGCGGTTAAAGGACGTTCAATAAAGAGGATGATTTTATTCCATGGATGTTCTGTCACCTTCTTCACCCTATCCAGTTTCATGTGTCTGAATCAATGGGTTGCGCCCCAATAACACAGAACCCAACAGAGAAAGCATCCTGATGTGAAAAATAAGAGGACGGATAATTCCTCACCTTGCCAGCTTGCTTTGCACGTTGGTTTAATGTTGATTTTGACCAATATGTCCTCTGTAGCCCTTTTCTTCCCGCAGTCGTAGGCGGTCACTGTAAGCTTGTACTGGCGCTCTTTACCGTAATTCAGCTTCTCTGTATTCTTGATGTAACCTGAAACATTGAGGCAATATGGCATCATCTTAGCAACTATTAAAGTGGTGAACAAAAAAAAAAAAAAAAATCAAAGATCTAGACTAATATAACCTTTGAATGTTTTCTCACGCAAGAGCTGTGTGTGTGAAATGGGCGATTACTCATAGGCAAATGGGCTGAAAGGCTTAAACAGGAGCCTCAACTGTTTGAACAAAAATGAAAAAAAGTCAGCAGCTACAAATACTGTAGCTACCAATTAAAGAAAAAAAAAAAAAAAACACTTACCAGACCAAGAAATCCAGCGCCATCGTTGTGACGTCATCGTGCACCGCAGTGTCCCCAAAGGTGGAATTTAGGTGATGTGTGTACACCGCTGTGTTTACGGTTTATTCATATGAGTGTAATTTTGATTTATAATAAATAGTCTTGGACAATTTTACACCATGCAGAGCAGAGCATGGGTTTCATTCTCCATTTTAATTGAGTGCAACTGCATGAGATTCTGGGAGCGAGATCTGATTCTACGCAAGGATCTTTGGAGAGCTTTTTGGGCCTTGCGCACATGCAACAGAATATCTCAAATTGATCCTTGGTCTACCAACCAATTGATGACACCCGAGGTCTGCCATTGAGGTGGAATTGTATACCAACATACCTTACATGAGCGCTCAATGATTTAGAGCAGGGGCCTCCAACTGGCGGCCCTCCATATGTTACAAAACTACAAGTCCCATGAGGCATTGCAAGGCACACAGTTACAAGCATGACACCCACAGGCATGATGGGACTTGTAGTTTCACAACAGTCACAAGGCCACCAGTTTGAGACCCCTGATTTAGAGGGTCATGTAGTTCCGGTAAGCATTTTTTGGTGAACCTATGGTGGAGGTTGGCTCACTGATGTGGGATGCACTTCACTGTATTCAAGTGGACCCTGTGATTAATAAGTGGACTTTTAGATTTACATACATTATATGCACAATATTCACGTTGATGTCTTTTTTTACTTTTTTTAAAGTGCCGCACATTTAGTGTTCTCTCTGTTTATTCGAGTGGACTTTTTATGTCTATATGCAAATCAGTACTTAAAAAAAAAAAACATTTTTTTTTTACCGTATATATAAAGTGCAGCACACTTGGTTTTGTTTTCCCATCTTCCTACAGGCTAAAGTCTTTACAGGTCCTTTGGATCCCACACCAGGCCCTCGAATATGTGAGCCGCCTGCGACTTCCTGATGACTCAAAGCCGACTCACCTACCTGTGCATGTGTGAGGCATGGACAGCGGGGCAGACTAGTCCTGCAGGCTCCTGGGAAGAATAACATGAATCCCAGGAGGCTACATGCAAGGATGGGAAGTTAGGCTCAGAGCAAGCAGAAATCATCCTTGCCTAGGCGAGGAATAGGGAAGTGGAAGCAAATACCTTCAAGGTTCTGGTTACCCCCCCAAAAAATGAAGGGATATCAGATTGCTTGATAGACAAAATGTGACTGATGGTCTGCTCAACTAGAAAACCAAAATGACTTGAAGGAGTTGAAAAGGCAGAAGGTTTTTTTTTTATATCTTACTGCATTCTATGCAGTAAGATAAAAAGCCTTCAGTCAGTGTGTAGCAGCCTCCCTCCCAGCACCCCCTAATTACTTACCGGAGCCCCATCTTTCTCCAGCGATGTTCACGAGTATCTTAGCTGTCCGGGACTCCTCCTGATTGGCTGAGACACATCAGCAGCGCCACTGGCTCCCCGTGGCTGTTAATCAAAGTCAGTTAACCAATCAGAAGAGGGAGGGGACAGGGCCAGGACGGGGCTCCATGTCTGAATGGACACACGGAGCGGTGACTCAGCTTGGGTGCCCCCATATTAAGCTGCTTGCTGTGGGGGCACTCAACAGGAGGGAGGGGCCAGGAGCAGAGAAGAGGGACCTGAGAAGAGGAGGATCCAGGGTGCTCTGTGCAAAACCACTGCATAGAGGTGGTAAGTATAGTGTGTGTGTGTGTGTGTGTGTGTGTGTGTGTGTGTGTGTGTGTGTGTGTGTGTGTGTGTGTGTACACACACACATACATATACATACATGTCTCGTTTAAAAAACAAAAAACAAAAAAACAATCACTTTGATCTCTATGCCTGCCCTCCTTTAATATAGAAGTATGGGGTTAACCTTTTTTTCCAGAATCATACTTACCTAGCTGAATTCTGCATCTGTCGTACGAGAATTTTCGTAACTTTGGCAACCTCTTCAAACTTTACTTGAGATTATCAAGCAAGAAAAGTCGGACAATCTATCATCCATTTTCAGATTGTGTGTATGGGGCATTAGATTGAGAACCGAGCGTTCAAACACAGCAGATTGCTCGGTTCTCACATCTCCCCGAGTGGAGAGCTGGTGGCTGTCAATAACCACCCTCCCAGCTCACTGGAGCAATGGACTGTGGAGGGGGCAGGAACGACTCGCTGAGAGGCCTCTGTGACGTCAGCAGACTTCAGCTCTCTGTCTGCTGAAAAGGGGGTCACAGGAGTACCAGTTTATTCTGCACTCCTGTCACCCCTTTTCAGAAAACAGCGGGCTGAAGTCTGCTGACATCACAGATCCACAGGAGAAATACAGCCAACCACAGCTCCAGAGCCGCGATACCCGTAACCATCTCCGGGGAGAAATGTCGCCAGCCGGTGCCGTGTACGGGCGACGCAGTGGAGGCTTCAATCTCAGGTATTACATAATGAGCTAGTATGCTGTGCATACTAGCTCATTGTGCCTTAGTCTTGCAGGTTTTTTTTTTTTTGGGTTTACAACCACTTTAAGAATAGTTATTGCGATTTTTTCCCTGTTGTGATCTTGACAAAGTATTTCCTGATTCTTTCTATGCAGAGAATTCTCTCTGCTCTGCTGAAGATCAGTCAAAAGAAAGGAAAAAACGGTCAGTCTGCCAAGAATCATAACATTCTTTAGCAGAGGAACTTAAAGTGGTTGTATACTCTTTTTTTTTTTTTATTTTTTTTTACTTTTACCTACAGGAAAGCCTATAATAAGGCTTACCTGTAGGTAAAAAAATATCTCCTAAACCTGTACGGTTTAGGAGATATTCCCCTCGGTATGCGCCGCTGACTGCAGCGGCGCATGTGCACAAGGGGATTCTCGGCTGAAAATCCGGCAGTGGCCGACCGGCCGGGATGACCTCTCCCCGCGCGCATGCGCGGGAGTGATGATATCGTGGCTCCGGCTACTCACAGCACCGGAGCCGCGATACCCGGAAGAAACGCAGAGGGAGCATGTCAGCTCCCTCGGCGTGGATCGGGCCAGATGTTGGGGCCTCATTCTAAGGTAAGTATTTCATAATGAGCTAGTATGCGGTGCATACTAGCTCATTATGCCTTTTGCTTTGCAGGTGGTAAAAAAACAAAAAACATTAGCGGGTTTACTACCGCTTTAAGTATAAACATTGTAACCATTTGTCCTTTAGATCAAAGGAATACACTTTGGTGTGTAAATGAGGCAAGTTTTTAAACCCTTTTCTGGCATTTGTTGGTTTCACGTAAAATTATTTTTTTGGCTATATTATTTAGAACCCCCAAACATTATAATATAAATTATATATATATATATATATATATATATATATATATATTTTTTTTTTTTTTTTAATTATTATTATTATTAATTTTAGTAGAGACCCTAGAGAATAAAATGGTGGTTGCTGCAATATTTTATGTCACACTGGATTTGCGCAGCAGTCTTTCAAATGTAATTTTTGGGGGAAAAAAATAAATTTGAATGAATTAAAAAAAATAACTAACCAGTAAAAATTAGCCCAATTTATTTTTGTATAATGTGAAAGATTTTACGCAGCGAGAATTGTGAGAGAGTTGTGATCTTTTTATTCTAAGCAAAAAATAATCGTGATTCTCATTTTGGCCAGAACTGTGTAGCTTTAGTGCAACAGAGATCTTCCGTAAAACTTCATAAGAACATGAGATAATTATGACTATAGACATACAGCCACCTTTTCACAATACAGGTCGGGGTTCACATCAACGAGTCTAACATTTACATTCCAGGGCGATCCGGTCACAAAGGTCACAGTAAACAGACAAAAGATTTGCAGAGCTGCACTGACACACCACATGGAGCTGGAAGGTTCTGCACAGAGGAGCTTAGTGTGTGAAAGGCTTACATGGCACATATAATACACTATTATGGTGTTTGTGGTGCGTTTGCTTCATAGTTGCATCAATAGATCCTTTACTTTAAAAAAAAAAAAAAAAAAAAAAAACAACACGCTCTCATTAACCTCAGCTACCAAAGGAGCTTACAATCTAATGCCTCTTGTACACACAATCTGGATATAAAGTAACAAGTGAAAAGTCATAAAGCCTAAGAGGAACATACAAAGTGTGCCTGTAGGAAGTATCTCCGGTTATAAATGAATCCAGGACCTCGGGGCTGCAAGACCACAGGACTCGCTGCAACATGAAAATCCCAGAATATCCGCCAGGACAGTCCTAACTACCGCCCGCCATTGTTCATAGGAACACAAGCTTGTCATACATGTAATCTGGACATGTATGATAGGTGCTCATATCTTCTGCAGTGCTTTCCGGAGAACGCTCCAGCATTTAAATCAGCTCAAAAATGGCTGGCGATACAATGTCCCCCTCCCCCACACCTCAACATTAACAAAATGCACATCCAAACTGAACTGCTGATAGGTCAACTGTCTGTCACCCAAATTTGTCTCCACTTAAGACAGGAAACTTCACAAATCTAAAGATTAGAATCTCTGCCAGGTTTTTACTGCTACTACACCATTGGCGACATTTCCTCTAACTTTGTGTTTCCATTCAGACATGGAGCTGATACCCGCCCCGACCCCTCTCCCGATTGGCTGAATGATTTTGATTGACAGCAGCGGAAGCCAATTGTGCCGCTCTGCTCAGCCAATAAGGGTGGGGTGGGGGTAGTCTCAGGCAGTTTAAACACTCCTGCAACATCGTTGGATAAAGATGGGCCCAGGTAAGCATTAGGGAGTTTTTTTTGAAAAAAATTCTGTCACTGACCCCCCCAGCCCCTCCGTTTTACTCACGTGAATCCTGTGATTAACACGCCGGAGACGCACCCTTCCCCTCTGCCCGTTGTCTTGATTCTTGACTGGATAGATTGATAGCAGCGCAGCCATTGGCTCCCGCTGCTGTCAATCAAATCCAATGACGCGGGCGCTTGGGCCGAGTCCAGCATTCTGCGTGTATGGACATAAATGCTGGACTCGGGGGCGTGCCACAAGCTAACCCCCCTGGGAGGCGCTTCTCCTAGGGGGTTATACGATACGGAGAGCAGCCAACAGCGTCACCAGGGGACCCCAGAAGTCGAGGATCTGCGCAAAGCGAACTGCACAGTGGAGTAAGTATGACATGTTTGTTATTTATGTAGCACTGACCCCCGAAGGAGCTGCTGATTTTATTGGGCTTACCGTTACCTTCTTGACCTCATAGTTTCATAGTTTGTTAGGTTGAATAAAGACACCAGTCCATCCAGTTCAACATGTGTGAGTGTCTACAATTGTCCCTTCCCTTGTACATTGCTACACCCACATCAGTTCCTATCCTCAAGGAGCCCACAATCCAAGGTCCCCATTCATATACTAGGGTCAATTTTGGACAGAAGCCAGAAGCCAATTAACCTACCTGCATGTCTTTGGATTGTGGGAGGAAACCCGGAGGAAACCCACGCAGGCACGGGGAGAACATGCAAACTCCAGGCAGGTAGTGTCGTGGTTGGGATTTGAACCAGCG
The DNA here is from genome assembly GCF_037356315.1 of Lithobates pipiens. NCBI lineage: Eukaryota > Metazoa > Chordata > Amphibia > Anura > Ranidae > Lithobates > Lithobates pipiens. The sequence goes on from NW_027507788.1 coordinate 207,870,194, forward strand.
ACCTTCTTACTGCTAGGTGAGAGTGCTAACCACTACACCACTGTGCCGCCCTCGTGTAGGTCTAGGGGTTTTCCCGAGGTTGATGGCCCAAGAACTGTAGAGACTGACACCAGTTCCGCTTAAGGGATTTTTATTTGCAAAAAAGGAGTAGATAAAACAAAGTCTCTCAATGAGGGTTAGAGGGTTTTAGGTAGAAAGTTCAGGTACTCTTGGAACTTAGTCAAATAGGAAGTCTCTCACTTTAGAAATCCAGAGAACAGCCCTTATCGGACAAAACCTCCTCTCACTAGGCATAGCAGCCGATAGAGTACTCAGACTAAGCAAAGTCTCTGCCACAGACTTGTTGTAGAACACTTGAATAACTGAAGGATGTAGACAACTTAGAGAACCCTCATACGGTACCAATATCTTGCAGCCGGTCCGGCGATACCGTACGAGTGTAGATTCGCTTGGGGTCTTTCAACTAAGCCTCCAGGCTCTTTCTGAGAAGCCAGCCTTCCGCATGGCCTTCTCCCAAAGGGTCCTCCCCTGGTTGCTTCTTCAGTTGCTGGGCCTCTCCACAGATGAGACAGCACTGGACCACCTCCGAATCCTCCTTCCATTTACTTTGCTCAGACTCAGAATTGGATGGATCCGCACCCCAGGCCTTGAGAGCCCTGTGGGCTGGTCAGGAGGACCAGGACCAAACAGACAGGAAGCAGTTCTGGACCGGAACACTGAAGCACGTGATGTCAGTACCTTAAGTACCCTCTCCCAGAATGCACAGCAGGACGACCCGCCCATTGAGTTGATTCCGAGAAGGATGGCACTCAAAGCACCCAGCTGAACTGCGTTCTCACACCTGACAGAGATGACAGCGCCACCTATAGCCAAGCAGAACACAGTGCAATCCAGCTAGCCTGGTACTGAGACCACAATTTGGTGTAATTGAACCCAAAACGAAACTGCGGTTCTAGGAATGTTAAATGAGAAAAAACACATAGCGCGTGCTCTTCAGGAGCCGGCGCTACATTTATATATATAAAAAATAAATAAATGCCTTACAATCACTTTAAGATAAAAACACCTTCTGCCTTTACAATCCCTTTAATAAAATGAAAATTTAACAAACTCCCAATATCAACGCATGCAGATTCACATGCATCACTTGGTAAACATGGTATTTACCATCAGAACCTGACAAACACAGAACGATATGACACCTTCTGTCACGGTGGATTGTGGCTGTAAACAAGGAACAGAAGGCAGGTTTGCTTTGTCAAACAGAAGGAGGTGATCACGAGGAAGATATTGGCCTGTAAAGGAAAGATGTTTATACTTACCCATTCCGAAGCCGCTCGCTCCAGTCCAGTCACATGATCGTCTTTCAGCACCGTCTTCAGTGTAGAGGAGAGGCAGCGACAACGGCTGGGCGGTGACATCGCCCATAGGCTTACTATGGGGCAGCTGTTGTTGGTTGTCCCTCCTCTATACTGAAGCCGGTTATGTGACCGGACTGGAGCGATTTCAGAATAGGTAAGTATAGGCAATCTTTTCTTTTACAAGGTAGATAGTCTTAGCCCCTGTACACACGGTCGGAGATTTCCACAACCAAATCCGTCGGATTTTGCCCGTCGGATCTTGTCCGAAACTGTTGCATACACACGGTCGGACAAAGTTGGCGAAAAATCCGATCTTTCAGAACGTGATGACGTAATTTCGTTACGATGGGACTACATTCAGGCTAGTAGCCAATAGCTTTGATGTGGGAATTTGATGTGAGCATGCGTGGCACTTGGTCTAATCAAAATTCTCTACACATGATCGGAGTATGTCCGATCGGCCCAGTTGGTCGGGAAATATTTCCAACATGTTGGAAAATTGGGTCCGACGGATATTCTGAAGGAATCAGTCCGATGCATACCACACACAGTCGGATTATCCAACGACACGGTCCGATAGGACACATCTCCGACCGTGTGTACAAGGGCTTAGAATGGGGGTGGGAGTAGGTTTAGGCACATTTAGGGTATGACTGGAATTTCACTGTATGTACTTTCCCAATTCTATCCAGGGGAAAAAGAAAGACACTAGTGATGGGGAACTTACCATCTTTGTCGATGGTGAATGGTACATCAGGAGTCACTATCTCATAGCTGCAGATCTGGCTGAACTGAGGGGAGCAGTCGGCGTCCACAGCTTCCACTTTAAGGATGTTGTCATACTTCTTTCCTTCGATGACCGTGGCTTTGTACGATTTTTCCTTGAAGACTGGAGCATACTCGTTCACGTCATTCACTTGGATGTGTACAGTCGCCCTGCAGCAAGACAAGAACACATAATGGATGAGACAACCTGCACACACACTCGCTGGGGTCTAATAAGTGGAAGCAAAATGCTGGGGAGAATAGGAGCCCCCGCTGAGACGGCACGACAACTCTGCCACCCCTCCAGTGCCCAGACATACCAAGCCAAGTGTACAAAAAAAGCTGCTCAGTCGTTTGAAAAATGAAGACTCCCTTTAAGTGATCCTATCACAAGAGTTCAAAATATGTCAAAATGTTTGACAGCTGGCATCTCCAGATGACCGCATACACCCTTGTCACCAAAACCGCTCCTGTGCCCGAGAAAACTACCACCTACTATATAAGAATCTAGTCTAGTAGATCATTTCAAGTGCTTTGGCAAGCCTGCTCCCCGCATCGCTGGCATGTTGTGCCCACCGCAGTCAATCAGAAGTTCCCTTTCCTTGCCTAACCTGATCTCAGACCCCGAATCTGCATAAAGTATAACAAATGAGGCACAGTCAAATAGGCATTTGGGGTGCAACGAAATGAAAATCCCAGAGCCGGAACGGAAAATTCAGGAAGCATTTGGCCGAAAACCAAATTCGAAACGGACAGTTTATATAAAATGTTTAATTAATGTGGGGGGCGTTTGTGCACTGAAGTCCATAAGGGGGGTGCCATTTGTGCATTGGAGTCAATGGGGGGGGGGGGGGGGAGTTTGTGCTCTGAAGTCAATATGGGGGGGGGGGGCGTTTGTGCAATGGAGTCAATAAGGGGGGGGGGTGGGTTTGTGCTCTGAAGTCAATAGGGGAGGGGGGCATTTGTGCACTAAAGTCAATGGGGGGGCGTTTGTACACTTTTGCGCACTGAAGTCAATAGGTGGCAATTTTGCACTGCAGTCAATGGGACGCTGAATGCCATTATCAGAACCTTTTTTTCCTTTCTATCAGCAAGGCTGATGACCCTATTTTTGGCTGATAATTTTCGGCGGGGGCGATAGATCGGTGCATCCCTACTATCTATGGTACCTGATATAGTACGAATCCTAAACACACCCTTATGCCAGGACAGGGTGGTCAAATTATAAAGGCTGGTGGCCAAAGTAACAAAGAAAATTTTTCTTTATTTTTTGGTACCGTAATTCATGTTTCCTTGTAATCCGTCAGATTTACTGATTTACTGACACGAATAAATGTTGTGCAATACAATTAGGTAAATTTGATATCCCTATGGGTGATTAAAGACAACACTTCAAAACGGGGCACAAATGTTATTACAAACACACAGCAAAATATGTACATAAATTACTGCGTGCGTCACATAACACACTTATTTATTTATACGCACTAAAGTGGCCTTTTAATCTTTAATGAGGAGCGACTGGATCTGAGCTGGAAATTAGCTGCAGGTATCAGATGTAATGGGCATAGAATAAATTAAGAAAAGTAGCCAATATCAGGAAGAATGTCAAATAAAATAAGCAAAACACATAAAAGCTTATTAGTATTATCACCCAAGACATAAAAATGATGAGAAAATGGGATATGAACACCAGCCATTAGAAAGCTATGCCATCCCTACATCTTCCTGGGGTGAGAGTGAATCCTGTATAAAAAAGGTACTATGGAGATGCCAAACGTACACACTCACAGGTTGTAGAGAAAGCTTACTTTCCTCACTGCCTCTGAGGCTCCAAACTTTCTAAATAGAGGGCCAGATTACTGTCCATTAGACTTTAGAGGGGCCAGACTGCCTGTAGGAGGAGGGATCGCGACCCACCCCTCGGGTGTCAGCGGGAGGGATCGCGACCCACCCCTCGGGTGTCAGCGGGAGGGATCGCGACCCACCCCTCGGGTGTCAGCGGGAGGGATCGCGACCCACCCCTCGGGTGTCAGCGGGAGGGATCGCGACCCACCCCTCGGGTGTCAGCGGGAGGGATCGCGACCCACCCCTCGGGTGTCAGCGGGAGGGATCGCGACCCACCCCTCGGGTGTCAGCGGGAGGGATCGCGACCCACCCCTCGGGTGACAGCGGGAGGAACAGTGACCCACCCTCGGGTGTCAGCGGGAGGAACAGTGACCCACCCTCGGGTGTCAGCGGGAGGAACAGTGACCCACCCTCGGGTGTCAGCGGGAGGAACAGTGACCCATCCTCGGGTGTCAGCGGGAGGAACAGTGACCATTTCTTGTGTGTCAGTGGGAGGAATCGTGGCCCATCCCTTGGAAGTCTTAGGTGTAAGTTGGAGAAATCATGACCCATCCTTGTGTGTCAGTGGAGGGAATCGTGACCCATCCTTGTGTGTCAGTGGAGGGAATCGTGACCCATCCTTGTGTGTCAGTGGAGGGAATCGTGACCCATCCTTGTGTGTCAGTGGAGGGAATCGTGACCCATCCTTGTGTGTCAGTGGAGGGAATCGTGACCCATCCTTGTGTGTCAGTGGAGGGAATCGTGACCCATCCTTGTGTGTCAGTGGAGGGAATCGTGACCCATCCTTGTGTGTCAGTGGAGGGAATCGTGACCCATCCTTGTGTGTCAGTGGAGGGAATCGTGACCCATCCTTGTGTGTCAGTGGAGGGAATCGTGACCCATCCTTGTGTGTCAGTGGAGGGAATCGTGACCCATCCTTGTGTGTCAGTGGAGGGAATCGTGACCCATCCTTGTGTGTCAGTGGAGGGAATCGTGACCCATCCTTGTGTGTCAGTGGAGGGAATCGTGACCCATCCTTGTGTGTCAGTGGAGGGAATCGTGACCCATCCTTGTGTGTCAGTGGAGGGAATCGTGACCCATCCTTGGGTGTCAGTGGAGGGAATCGTGGCCCATCCTTGGGTGTCAGTGGAGGGAATCGTGGCCCATCCTTGGGTGTCAGTGGAGGGAATCGTGGCCCATCCTTGGGTGTCTTGGATGTCAGTGGGAGGAATCATGGCCCATCCTTGGGTGTCAGTGGAGGGAATCTTAACCCATCCTTGTGCGTCAGTGGGAGGAATCGTGGCTCAGTGGGAGGAATCGTGGCCCAGTGGGAGGAATCGTGGCCCAGTGGGAGGAATCGTGGCCCAGTGGGAGGAATCGTGGCCCAGTGGGAGGAATCGTGGCCTATCTTATCATTGGTGTCAATAACAGTAATAGTGCCTAGTATCAGTGGGTGGAATAAAGCTCCAAGGGCTGGATAAAGGCAAACCTTGGGCAACAGTTTGGAGACCACTGCTTTAGAGAAACACATATGGTATGGTTTATTTACATTTCATTTGCGTTATCTGCATAAAAGGCACCTTCACATTTCAGTCAGCATTTGGGTAACAGACAACTGCCGAACCAAAATTGAGATTGCCACCAGAAGAAGGGTATGCAAATCCATGCATGGCCAGTCCATCAGCACCGACTACAGGACCTCATGCTATAACAAACCACCATGCTGCCCAATGACACGCAATCATCTGTTAATCCCAGGAGGACTAGCAGCCACCCTTTTTTATAAGCCCTTACAAAAATGGGTAAGAGACCCTACACCCAAATACATCGCCATCACCTTTACCACCATTGTTCTTACTTGTGAGACTTTTTGGCACTGGATCCATCTGGTCCTTTCCCGCAGTCATAGGCCTGGATGGTAAACGTGTAATCCTTCTGCAGTTCGCAGTCCAGTTTCTGCGTGGATCGGATAACTCCCTCTCCGGTGGACTTGTCCACCACCACGGCCTCAAATGGCACGTCCTGGTCATGGATCTTAAAGCCGCAGATTTCACCTGGCGGAAAACGACATTAGAATGAGGTTATGGTCTGCAGCTGGGCAGGTTTAACCCTTTCTCTGCCGGGGTTCCCCCTCAAAAAAAATAATATAGGTTGGAAACCAAGCTGAGGAAAGGCCGGTAAGACACACGCACACAAACGGGGCAAAATTATCAAACACAGTGATACAGACATAACCAAAAGAAGAGAGAAAAACATGACTTTCAGCAGCCAGGGGGAGGGGGGGGGGGGTGTGAGGGTCTGTGGACAAGGCAGAAGCATTGTGCTTTTATTTTTTTTTAATTTTTAAACGATGAGGTGATTGTCCTAGTCGAACATATAGCAGATGCCTGCCTATCAAGCAAGTCCAAGTTATATTGCATCCACTCATGCAGGAGTATAAAAGAGAAATAATAAAAATGTATAGACAGGCATTTCACAGGAGTACTTGAAATTTTCGACCAAAAAAAAACACAAAAAAGAAGAAAAAAATAAAAATAAAAGAGAAGAAAAAAAAAAATAAAAAGAGAGGAGAGAGAGAAAAAGAAGAGAGATGATGAGAGTAGGCATGCAGCCTGGAGGCTGATGTTCACAGAAGGGAGACTGTTCTCTGCCAAGCAATGGCAATGCCGATTTAAAGGGTCAGTCCACTCAATAGTAGTGTTCGTTATGGGTGAATACTGGTGAGATTAACCAATCACTGGATTCTTACATGTCGGAGGAACTTCGTCAACGAAACCTCATCACCGAGGCTTTCATGCCTGCCATCCTCTGTACGGACGCTGCTGCCTTCTACAGATCGTAAAAGACAACGAGTTCCAGCAGAGTGAAGTGTGCCAAGCAGGAGGGCAGAACAACCGAAACCAGATGGCAAAAAAAAAAAAAAGTGGCACCTTCTGGGTTGCTGGAGATGTAAGACACTAGTGCAGTGATGGCGAACCTTGGCACCCCAGATGTTTTGGAACTACATTTCCCATGATGCTTTAGCTACACTGCAGAGTACATGAGCATCATGGGAAATGTAGTTCTAAAACATCTGGGGTGCCAAGGTTCGCCATCACTGCACTAGTGGAACGTTCATCTCGCCAGAATTTACTCAAACAAGTATCAGCGATGGGTAGACTGACCCTTTTAACCAGCGCAGAGGGTTATAATGCGGAGTGTGAGAGATGAGGAAGCTTCAGCGACACCTCCAGCACCTTTACAGTTTCAAAATCTGTTATAGGAATGGAGCAGAGGAAAGAACACTAAAAGAAAAGGTGAAGTCTTCCTGTGCAATGAACCTGGCTAATCAGGGAATCAAAAGCAAAAGAAAAAAGAAAAAAAACCTTTGTAATGTAGAAATATCAGCGGCTCAGACATCCATTTCAAAAAGCTATTTACATGAAGGCAGAGCTGGAAGAGGTATGACGTTTGTTCCCAATATACAATTCTAGTTATAGGAGGGCGACGCTAAGAAAATAGATGCGTAGGGAAGGCATCTTATAAAAAAGGATTTTACAGAGGGCTGTTAACATTGCTGTCCTGAGAGTCAGACTAGCTGACTCCCGTCCTCGTCATCAGGTTTATAGAACATTCTGCACTGGAAGAATGCAACCCACAGAAAACAAATGTTTTCTATGTGTCCTATTCACACTGCAATGCAGCCCAGAGCTGCACTGCAATGATCTGCAATAACATGCTGCATTCTATCACAGCGCACTGGACAGGATCGTATGTCATTGTACAGCAGCACAATGTACATTTCAAATAAAGTTTGTACAAAAAGAAAAAAAAAAGTGAGCAAAGGGTCACATCCAGCCCACAGGCCAGAGTTTGGAGACCAGTGGTGTAGATGAACGATCTGCTTGGCTCTGTTCACCAACTTTATAAAGAGCAATTAAAGTGGTTGTAAAGGCTGAGTCCACGTTCACATTGGGCTGATTTGACATGCGATTTGACATCATATGCCAAATTGGAGCCTACTGCTGGCACCGTCCGCATCGGCGCAACGCCGACTTTGTGGCGCTGCACTGATTCCCAAAAGTAGCTTCTCCACTACTTTTGGCGACTTTGGGGGGCGATTTCTATTAGATATTTGTGCATGAAGCTACACAAAGGGTCTGTCAAATCACCCCCCGAAATCGGACTGAAATGCCGGTTTGAAATCATGCGTGTTCAGCACAATTTCAAACTCGCCCTCAGTGTGAATGTGGGCTGAAGGTAAAAAACCTGTGTACAGCCCCCCCCCCCCCCCCCCAAGCCTTAACTGAGCCATCCTCCAATCCAGCGATGTTCACGATAGCTAGATGGGGACTCTCCCTCCTCGTTGGCTGAGCTGAGACAATGTGAATCACAGCCAGTGAGCCAATGAGGAGAGAGCAGGGGGGACCAAGCTGTGGCTCTAAGTGCTATATGGATGCATAGAGCAGCAGCTCGGGAGCAAGCATGGAGCGGTGCCCCCAGGGCAAGCAGCTTTCTCTGGGGGGCACTTCTCGAGGGGGAGGAACCAGGAGCGCTGGCAAGGGACCCTTAAAGATGATGATCAAGGCTGCTCTGTGCAAGTTTACTGCACAGAGCCGGCAAGTACAAAGTTTGTTATTTAAGAAAACAACAACAAACCTTTAGTTTTACCAATTTCATGTAAATCTGTATCTGCTTTCATTTTTGTTTTTGTCTTTAAAAGAAGTTCAGCCGGGGCTCATTTGGCTGGGCTTCTATGGATCACAGGAGTGCAATTCGTTTTGCACTCCTCTGAACCGTTTTCAGCAGAGAGCGGTCTGCAGTCCACCCTCTGCTGACGTCACCAATATCAGTCCAGGCACTGCGTCATCCCAACTCTGGAAGTCAGGATCCGTCAGGTGCCTGGACCGATAGCTGCCTCAGCCTCTCAGAAAGCCGCTAAGAGCCTGAGACAGCCGCTCCCCGCAGCTTAGAGCTCCAGCCAGCGAGGAGGAGCAGAGAGGAGAGCTGCTAATTGACAGTCAGCAGCTCTCTGCTCGGGAGCTGAGAGAACCAAGCCAATGACAATGTTTGATCGCTCGGTTCTCAGTGCAGAGGTGGCGGGGGACAAATGCAGCATCGCAACGATGCTACATACCCCAAGGTACGTATGTAGGGGGGGGGGATTCCCATACGTCTTTAAAATAATGACGTAAATTCACCAGTTATTCTGTAACAGCTTCTATAAAAGGGTAGAGTGTCTGTGCTGTCTATAGCAACCAATGTCTGTCCCATTTTGCAATGAACAACAGAATATGGACTGGTTGCTACAGGCAGCAGAAATAATATAAAAATAAATAAAAATAAATAAGAATAAAATAATCTACTTGATAACAAAAATACAAACTTTGGCGTGTTTCCCATTCATTCCCAAACTCTGTGAAATGATCAATCAATACAGGGCCAGGCTGTGCTGTAACCCCCCCCCCCCCCCCCCCCCCCAATAGTACTTAGGGGTATCCTGAAACATAAGCAAACATACCTCAACCTAGCTAATCCAATCATTGTCCTGAAAACGGATGTCTGATCGCTAGATATTTCTAATCGACATGGGGATTTCCATCACATAACATTTCATTTGGAATTAGAAATTAAAATGGTCCAAATGAATAAAAAAACAAAACAAATGAAAACAGAAGATTATATAAAAAAAGGGATCAGAGTATCTTCTGTTTAACCCTTTCAGCGCCAATACTGGCGAGCAACGCTCTGCAGCAGGCTGTATGGCGCTGAAGGAGCCAAGTGCTGATTCCCCATTTTTTTTATTTTTTTATTTTATTTTTTGTTTTCAGAACCAAAAAAAGTTAGTGGGGTTAATAAGTCATAAGAGGAGAGAAAGAACCCGTTATCACCTTCTTTGGTGACTGTCACCTCAAAACTCTCTAAAGGGAGAGAAAATAAACCTGTGTCAGTAACATGGGAGAGAAGGTCAGATCAGAGAGAGACAGAGAAACCAAAAAAACACATCACAGTTGTCCATACAAAGTCTTAATAATCAGTTGGTGTACCTGACCCGTCCTGGGCTGCTGGAGGGGGGGGAAGAAGCAGTAATACGATGCAATGGAAAAAACAGTATAGGTTATGGGAAAACCATGCTGAGCCGGCAGGACCTAGCATGCATTTGTCACTTGGACACCAGAAGAAAGAAGGTTTTTTTTTGACCCATTATTGAGATTTGTTCAAGAAAGCAAAGAGCAAACGTTGTGAAAACTAAAAATCCGTTTACACCGAGTATTCTAGAAGACCTCAAAACGTGGCTCCAATCCCCGAAATACATCACATTATGATAGTTTTCCCCTAGGGCAGTGATGGCGAACCTCGGCACTCCAGATGTTTTGGAACTACATTTCCCATGATGCTCATACACTCTGCTGTGTAGTTGAGCATCATGGGAAATGTAGTTCCAAAACATCTGGGGTGCCAAGGGTCGCCATCACTGCCCTAGGGAGTACCTGTACTGAGGATGCTGTAGACCCAAAGAAAGCAAACAGAGGCCAGAGGACCAGTCACTGGTATGGCCTGTGAGCTGCCAGAAGTGGATCTTTTTTATGTTAAGATTTATTTCGGGTACTTACATAGTGCCGTCAATTTACACAGCACTTTACATATACATTGTACATTCACATCAGTCCCTGCACACAAAGAGCTTACAATCTAAAGGTCCCTAGATCACATTCATACTGGGGCCAATTTATTAACAGGATCAAATCAACCTACCAGTAGGGACGAGCTCCGGCATGTTCGCATGGTCCACGTGCAGAGCCCGCCAGGAAGTCGGCGCAGCGCTGCGCTAATCACAGGCAGTGTCACATTGCCCGATCTCTGCAGCCGCGCATTGGGGCAATGTCTCACTGCCTGTGATTAGCGCAGCGCAGCGCCGACTTCCTGGCGGGCTCTGCACGTGGAGCATGCGAACACGCCTGAGCTCATCCCTACCTACCAGCATGTCTTTGGGAGTGTGGGAGGAAACCGGTGTACCCAGAGGAAACCCACACAGGCACGGGGAGCAGAACATGCAAACTCCATTAACTTACCATTATTACCTTCTTCTTTTTTTTTTTTTGTATTATTGGTTGTTTGACATGTAATAGGGCGCTGTAAAGCCCCCCTTCTTAACCACTTGCTTACTGGGCACTTAAATCTCCTTCCTGCCCAAACCAATTTTCAGCTTACAGCGCTGTCACTCTTTGAATGACAATTGCGCGGTCATGCTATAGTTTACCCAAATGACATTTTTATAATTTTTTTTCACACAGGTAGAGCTTTCTTTTGGTGGTACTTAATTGCTGCTGGATTTTATTTATTTATTTATTTTTGCTAAATAAAAACAAAAATGGGCCAACATTTTTTTTTAAAAACAAACAAAAACAGTTTCATAGTTTGTTATAAAGTTTTGAAAATGGGTAATTTTTCTCCTTCACTGATAGGCTGTGTTGATGGGCACTGATAAGGCAGGACTGATGGGCAGCGCTGATTAGCATTGATTGACAGCACTAATGGGCATTGATTGGTGGCACTGTGGGCACTGATGGGTGACATTGGTGGGCAGAGCTGCGGCTTTCTGAGTGAGGGACAATGTCCCTCTGACAGAAGCCGGTGATCGCCTTTTTTTTCCCTTGCGCTGACAGTGCAATCTTCTGTTTACATCACATTGGCCGACAGCTGATCACGTGGTAAGGGGCCGGGATCGACCTCTTACTCGGATCTGTGATCAGCTGGGTCTCAGACTCAGTGATCACAGAGCGCATTGCGCAGACTGCGCTTGCTCGGGAGGACGTCCATGGACACCGTCCCGGCAATTGAGACCCGCGCTGCAGCCGTCTTCCAGCTATAGCACGGGTGGCAAGAATTTAATTATACTTTGAATAATGCTTTGCACAAGCTGAGTCTTGGTTATGGGGAGGCAAGTGGGTGGGCTTTTCTTTTTCTCTCTCTCTCTTTCTCTTTTGAAGAGGACATGATAACGGATCCGGTGTGTTTTCTCAGGGGGGGGGGGGGGGGGGGGGTAGTGTGGTGTATGTTGATGAAAAGATTTATATAGATATATTGTGCGATGTGTATTTCTATGTTGAAATTTGTCTTAATAAAAAAAATAAAAAAAAATAAAAACTTACCATGCCCGGTGGTTCTGCACGGTCTCCTTGTCTGGAGCAGTTACCAGAACAAGTATCTCCATTGAAAGATTTAAGCTCTATTCCTGTCCTGGCAAAACCTTTTAATATACACTGTGTGGCAAATAAGTTTAATAACAAATTCTGAAACTGCTAAAAAAAGAACCAGGGTGGATAAAAATCGACGATTTAAAAAATAAAATAAAAATAGATTTTTTGTTATTGAAATTGGATTTTATTGATTTTAAGCAGATTTTTTTTTATTTTTATCAAATTTATTTTAATAAAATGCTTTTGGAGTAAAAATCTATCTAAAAGTAGAACTGCAGGATTGATCGTTAAGAATCATTATTGTGATTTTTTTTTTTCCCTTCTCGCGATCTAAAGCATTTCCTAGATTCTCTCTTTGCAGATGTTAAAAAAAAAAAAAAAAAAACAGTCTGCCAAGTATCACAGCATTTCTCAGCCCCTGAGCCAACTATAAACATTGTAACATTTTGTTCTTTAGATCAAAGGAATGAACTTCGGTCTGTAAATGAGGGACGTTTAACCACTTAAAGACTAACATTTTTCTGACACTTGTTGGTTTCAAGTGAAAATCATTTTTTTTTGCTAGAAAACGTACTTGGAACCCCAAACATTATATATATATATATATACACATATACATACACACACACACACACACACATTATATATATATATATATATATATATATATATATATATATATATATATATATACACACACATATACACACACACACACACACACATTATATATATATATATACACACATTTACACACACACACACACACACGTTTTTTTTTTTAGCAGAGACCCTAGAGAATAAAATGGAGGTTGTTGCGATATTACTAGGCACTGTATTTGCGCAGTGGTCTTTCAAATGCAATTTTTTTTTTGGGGGGGGGGGGGGGGATATACTTTAATGAATTAAAAAAAATAAAAAATAAACAGTAAAGTTAGCCCATTTTTTTTGTATAATGTGGAAGATGATGTTACGCCATGAGAATCGTGAGAGAATTGTGATCTTTATTCTAAGCAAAAAAATTGTGATTCCATTCTCATTTTGCCCAGAATCTATTTAGGATTCATTAATAATGGTGTTTATTCAGCAAGAAATGGAGCTTAATTATGTAGCATGAGGCCGTATATTCTGCATTATTTACATTTTTGGTAAACTCATTCAATGACTCCAAGCTCTGCAAGCTCACATAACATGCACTGCATTGATGAATTCACACAGTTTGACAGTAGCCATGAGATAAAACAAAGTTCAGGAATATTCCTTTATCCCATTGTTTTGCAAATCTATGTACACTACAAACTGTATGATTGAATCGGTTCTGATATCGCTGTTTTACTAAACTGACAGCTTATTATTCTAAATAGGAAACCTTCATTTTGTTTATAAATATTAAGATTCTAACTACCAGCAAGAATGAGTCCTTACATTGAGACCCCTTTCACACTGGGGTTACCCGTACGTTATCGCTAAAGAGCAGCTTGTTTTAGCTGCGCTTTTTGGCCACTAGCGGGGTGCTATTAACCCCCCACTATCAGCCGAAAAGGGGGTTAAAACCACCCATGTTGGGGCGCTTCTGAAACGCTGCCCATTCACTGCAATGAGCAGGGGCATTTTGGGAACGTGGTGTACAGTGCTCCCAAACCACCCCAAAAGATGCTGCGTGAAGGACTTTCTAATATCCTGCAAGTGCACCCCCCCCCCCCAGTGTGAAAGCACTCAGGCTTTCACATTAGGGCGGCATGGGGGGCAGTTTTCAGGCACTTTACAGGCGCTATTTCTGGCACTAAAACGCCTAAAAAACTGCCCTAGTGTGAAAGGGGTCTTAAAGACCACCTGTCATATCAGATCTATCATGGCAGCGCCTGTTAGTGGGCATCCACTCACCTGCCGCCACCACGTCCCTCACCTTGTTGGGTCACTGCCCCATCACCAGCTGTCCCATTAAAGTGAATGGGATTGTCGGTAAGTCAACAGTGGGTCGGAGGAAAAGCCGCTCCGGAAAACAGATGACAGTTGCTCTTTAAAAATTATGATTTAAATCAAATCCAACCTGAAAAGAGCATTTCAGAAAATCAGGACAAAAATGCAGAAACCCAAAAGCATAAAAGTTGTACTAATTGCCAGAGGCTGGGGTTGCACCAATACTAGTATCGGTACCGATACCGAGAATTTGCACAAGTGTCAGTACTCAGGCAAATGCCCTAATACCTGAAACCGATACTTTCAGGCTCGGTTGTTTGAGCCGTCAATGGGTCTCCCCTATTAGCAAACCCGCTGCCTTTTGATTTTCTACACCTGTAAGGGAAAGGCATATACTAGCTCATTATAAAATACTTAGCTTAGAACGAGGTGCCGGTATCTCACCCGATGCGCGCCGAGGGAGCTGGCATTTTCCCTCGGTGTGTCTTCCGGGCATCACGGCTCCGGCACTATGAGAGGCCGGAGCAGGGATGTTGCACTCTTTCTTTCCGGCAAGGTCCGGCGTCTGCCAGGCTTTCAGTTGAGAATCCCCGGAGTGCATGCCCCCCGCTCAAGTCAGCGTCTCAAGGGGAATATCTCCTAAACCGGGGATCTGCAATTAACGGTACCTGCAGATGTTACAAAACTACAAGTCCCATCATGCCTCTGCCTGGGTGTTATGCTTGTGGCTGGCAGAGTCTTGCTATGCCTCATGGGATTTGAAGTTCTGCAACAGCTGGGAGGTCTGCTAATTGCATATCCCGGTCCTAAACCATACAGGTTCAGGAGATATTTCTTTTACCTACAGGTAAGCCTTATTATAGGCTGACCTGTAGGTAAAAGTAAAAAAAATGACTATACAACCACTTTAAAGAAGTCTGGTAATTGGAGCTGTGAAAAAAAAAAAAAAAAAAAAAAAAAAAAAAACAGCTGTCAATGTTTATTAACAACATTGCTCAGCCATTGAAACACTAAAATAAAAAGAAACATTGTTTCTTTTTGTATCCGTTTCGTCATCTGCAGATCAAATGGATGAACAAATATTCCCCTTATTAACCCTTAATTTACTCTTAATTAACTCCCTACTCACCTCCATTTAATTATTGCTTTCCTGCTCCCACCCCCCCCCCCCCCCCAGTCAGTTTGATAAATGATAAACAATTACATTTTTTTTTGTTTGCTTTGTTAGTAAATATTTCTGCACATATATATTAACATATATTTACACATTTTACATTGAAAAATCACTAAGGCCCCTTTCACACTGGGGCGGTTTTCAGGTGCTACATGGGTGCTATTTTTAGCATCGGAGGGCTTTCACACTGGAGTGGTGCTCTGGCAGGACGGTGAAAAAAGTCATGCTAGCCGCATCTTTGGAGCGGTGAATAACCGCTCCTACCCATTGAAATCAATGGGGCAGCGCAGCTATACCACTGGCAAAGCAGCTGCGCTTTTTGGGTGGTTTTAACCCTTTTTTCGGCCGCTAGCGAGGGTTAAAACCGCCCCGCTAGCGGCCGTATACCGCCACTAAAAATAAACCGCCTAAACCGCCCCAGTGTGAAAGGGGCCTAAATTAAAAACAAAAATCAATTGATGTAATTTGTAAATAACTCAATGCTTTGTACAATTGCTGACAGATGAAGCGAAAACAAAACCGTTGCGGCAAGTATCCGTAATTGGTATCGGCGAGTATTAAAAAAATAAATAAATATTGGTACTTGTAAAAAAAAAAAAAATGGTATCGGTGCATCCCTACCAGAGGCAATGCAGTCCAACCGTAAAGAATGGCAATGGTGGCACAGAGGGCACTGGTGGGGTATAGATGTAGCACAATCAGTGGCAGACCTACTATAATCAGATTATGACAACCGTGGCCAACCTCAGGTAATATACCATGCAGGGGGCGATAAACGCATACAGCACACTACGTTTTTAACATTCAGCACAGCCCACGCTCTCCCCACATCTTTAATTACACTTTACATTAAGCACAATTGAATAATTATTAATATGCCTCATTAACGTGAGCTTGGATTCCTCAGCATTATACAGAGCATGTTACAGCAGAGCAGCGACGGTAATGACAGCCAGTAGGGAAGATGCCCTGTCTGATTTAATGCTGCCGTTTGTATAATCAGGTTTGCCCATAAGGTTATTTAACTGGCTCACGTTTCACCTGGATGGCTCAGACAATTGGCACTTTCCTCGGGCCTGCCAGGTGGCCGCGTCACAATAGACCGTCATTCACGGGATGAGAGCAGAGAGATCCTCGCAGGCAACAAAGACATCTGAGCTCCCAATTTGAACAGAATGTTTGCTCTTCTGGATGCAGAACGGAGCTTTGTTCAGGAGGAGACATGCGGATTCCCAGGGACGGCTTTATCAAAGGACACCGACCAAAACTCAAACAATTCCCAGTCAAAGTTAATTGCAGATGTTTCTATTATTCCGCTTTTATACTGCAAGCTGGAGATCATGTGCCATGGTAGATTCCCCGGGGGAGATTTCCTTGCCGATTCAGAGCAATCACAGCATGCTGAACTGCATAGTACTTGTCTGTATGTGATGGGGGGGGGGTATTCCAAATAAAGGAAGAAAAGAAGTTGGTGGGCAGGGTTCTGTGGCAACATAAGTCAGCGTTTTTTTTTTTTTTTTTTTTTTTTAAATAGGCTTCTAAAACAGAAAATACACGTTTCTACCGCATCAAAGAAACAGGTCTAGTGGTTTGTGTGGCCTCCAGTTGGGTAGGTCCATAGGAAGCTCGACCCAACAGGCCAAATCCACCACCTGGACTAGTTTATCACACTGCGGCTGAAAATATGAACCCCTTCATACACATGGGACAGCTAGAGTTCCCCTTTAACCTCTTGCTAAGACCCCTTTCACGCTGAGGCACTTTAGCGCTAAAAATAGCGCCTGCAAAGCGCCCTGAAACAGCCGCTGCTGTGTCTCCAAGGGCTTTCCGCTGGAGCGGTGCGCTGGCAGGACGGTTACAAAAAAAAGTCCTGCTAGCAGTTTTTTATTTTTATTTTTTTTTTTACTTGTTGAATAATTTTATTTTATAGATTATAATAAATTACAATAAGGCCCCTTTCACACATGCGGACCGTATGTCCGTATTTCATCCATCCGTTTGCGGATGAAATACGGACATGCATGCATTCCTATAGGATAGCGGGTGTCGGTGGATGAACATGCGCAGACACCCGATATCGTCCGTCTCCGCAATGGTCCGATTCTGCAGACGGAGGAAAGTCCTATTTTTCTATCCGTCTGCAGAGCGGATCGGATGAACACGGACAGACGGTTCAGCGGGGATAAATGGAGGGATCCCCACTGAGCAAGCGGATCATCACCGGGCGGATCATTATGGATCCGTCCTGTGTGAAAGGCGCCCAAGTCAGTATTGTAAAAAAACAAGTTTCTGCTGGCAGCATCTTTGGAGCGGTGTGTATCCACCGCTCCTGCCCATTGAAACCAATGGAACAGAGCGGCTATACCGCCGGCATAGCGCTTTGTGGTGGTTTTAACACTTTCTCAGCAGCTAGCGTGCGCGGGGGGGGACGGGACGCACCCTACTAGCGGCCCAATAGCGTAGCGAAATTTGCTGTAAAACGCCGCTACAAATAGCAGCGTTTTACCACAGACACCGCCCCTGCCCCAGTGTGAAAGGGGTCTTACAGGGCACTTAAACACCCCCCCCCCCCCCCCGCCAAGACCAATTTTCAGCTTTCAGCGCTGTCACTCTTTGCATGACAATTGAGCAGTCATGCTACACTGTACTCAAATGAAATTTTTATAATTTTTTTCACACAAATGGAGCTTTCTTTTGTGGGCATTTATTCACCACTTGGGTTTTTATTTTTTGCTAAACAAAAAAATAGACATTTTTGAAAAAACAACAAAAAAACGTTTCATAGTTTGTTTTAAAATTTTGCAAACGGGTAATTTTTCTCCATAAAGTGGAGCTCCACCCTAAAGTGGACCTTCCGCTCATTGGAACCCTCCCCCCCTCCGGCGCCACAATTGGCACCTTTCAGGGGGGGGGGGGGGTGCAGATACCTGTACAGTACAGGTATTTGCACCCACTTCTGGCATAGATATCCGCAGAATCTGCGAATATTTACACCACTTCCTGCGGGTCCCCCGCTGTCTGCTGGGAAACGGATCCCAGAGACAGCGGGGACCATCCTTTTTGCGCAGCGCGATTTGCGAATGCACAGCAGGGAACCAGGAAGTGAAGCCGCAAGGCTCCACTTCCGGATTCCCATACCCAAGATGGCAGCGGCAGCACCCGAGAGACGATCGACAGATCGGCTTCGGGTGCCGACATCGCGGGCGCGCTGGGCGGGTAAGTGTCCTTATTTTAAAAGTCAGCAGCTGCAGTATTTGTAGCTGCTGACCTTTTTAAAAAACAAAAACAAAAAAAAAAAACTGAGGAACTCCCGCTTTAATTGAGATTTGCTGATGAGGCTGCACTGAAGGGCCCTGATAGATGTCACTGATGGGCAGCACTGGTGATGAGGCACTATGGTGGGGATTTTTATTAGGTGGCACTGTGGGCACCAATAGGTGGCACTGTGGCTACTGATGGGTGGCGCTGGTGGGCACTGGTAGGTGGCAGAGAAGCCTCTGCAGAGTATTGATAGGCAGCACTGGTGATGAAGCACTATAGTGGTGATTTTTTATAGGTGACACTGTGGCTACTGATGGGTGGTGCTGGTGGGCACTGGTAGGTGGCAGAGAAGCCTCTGCAGAGTATTGATAGGCAGCACTGGTGATGAGGCACTATGGTGGTGACTTTTATAGGTGGCACTGATAGGTGACACTGTGGGCACTGGTAGGTGGTATTGATAGGCAGCACTGTAGGCACCGATAGGTGACATTGTGGGCACTGGTGAGCCTTTGCAGAGGCTCTCCACAAATCAGGACTGATGTCCCTCTCACAGCCGCCAGTAATCGGCTACCAGCATGAGGAGAAAAAACAGCCAATTACCGGCTCTGTTTACATCACATGAGCAGCTGTCATTGGCTGACAGCTGATCACTTGGTAAGGGGTCAGGATCGACCCCTCACTCCGATCAGCCAAGTCTCTGGCTTTTTTTTTTTTTTTAAATTGCAGATTTTTTTTTTGAGAAAATCGCCCAGCTCTACCCTGATGGCATACAAATTGAAGGTGTTTAGGTTTGACCTCATATTATATGGTTTTAGTAAATCTAAAAGGAAAACTGTTCAAGAAAATTGCATAATGTATGGGCAGCCTAACTTGACAGCACAGGTATGCCTGTCCTCCCTTGAAATGCGTTAGCCACCCTGCAATACTATCTGGTCCTTTGACATCTTCGGTTATGACCCAAGTGATACCGGTCACTATTGCTTTGATATGCTTGTTAACCAGGTTTTTATGTGACTATAACCATTGCTGTATTACTTTTAATAAAATGAATTTTTGGTAATGCACAAGGTCGGTGCGCCCTCCCTTTCTCTCTTCTATACATTTCAGTTCCAAGGGCGCCCATTGTTCTGAGGAGGGCAACAAGGCCATTGGCATTCTACATAAAAAGGTTGGCTGCACCACACATCCCTACACCCAGCACAGGAGAATTGTTTTGTGTTTTTTATTGTTTTTATCCCTGTGAGGCTGACCCAAACCGGACCCCCATGGGCCACGTATCAGGTGTATGCTCTACAACCCCCCACAGCTACACCCTTCCCTGTACCGGCTAATTGCACTTCTCCCATTGATGGGCACAAACATTATTATCAAAGCTGCATGACTACTTGCAAGGCACTCGCTCCCCCGATGTTCATTAAATCTCTGCTCAGATTCTGGGGTCTCTGAACATCATTAAAAAGGGACTGAAATAATAATGATAATATTTAAATGTATTTTAAATAAAGCTGGAAAAAAAAAAAAAAAACGACCGAGCAGATGGTGCTGATAATAGAGCAGGACGGTGCAATGACAAGACATGGCTTCCCATTGACAAGCATGGCTCCGTATGGCCTTGTATGGAAGATGCATTCAGCTAGAAGGGTTTATCTAGTCCCATGGGGACAACAAGTCACAGAGCGCCTGTATGGGGGAGACACAAACCCGTGTTCTCTACAGAACGGCATCAATTGGAGGGGCGGATCCCGGCGTATGACCTCATCCTTCCCAATGGGAATCAGCGAGGGGGGGGGGGGGCGGGGCGGCAATAATTAGCAGACACTGGGAGGGCGGATCAAACAGCTCCTCTGAGACAAGAAGAGTGTTAATAAAACAAAACATATACATGGCAGAGATGCCCACACACCCCGCAACCGAGCCGCCGACTCATTAACCGTTTATCCTACACCGGCGTCTTGGATTGTACAATAAGCTTGTAGTGCACAAGACACACATACAATAGAAAACAGTCACAGAGCAAACAGGAATGTCATAAAACTGAACCGGGGAGGAAATGACTGCAGAAATCACCACCCAAAGATGGCAGAATGAAGGGATTGTAAAGCAGCCCATAGATTGTGCAATCTTCTGTCCTTCCACCACGGATGGTAGGAAATTTGCTCGATTCCCCATCAACACAGTCAGTGTTGTATTCTGCGGGAGGGAAGACTTCCCTGCTACAGTCACAACCAGCCTGCCCACAGATGGGGCAACTTCAGTACAACCAGCCTGCCCACAGATGGGGCAACTTTAGTACAACCAGCCTGCCCACAGATGGGGCAACTTCAGTACAACCAGCCTGCCCACAGATGGGGCAACTTCAGTACAACCAGCCTGCCCACAGATGGGGCAACTTCAGTACAACCAGCCTGCCCACAGATGGGGCAACTTCAGTACAACCAGCCTGCCCACAGATGGGGCAACTTCAGTACAACCAGCCTGCCCACAGATGGGGCAACTTCAGTACAACCAGCCTGCCCACAGATGGGGCAACTTCAGTGCAACCAGCCTGCCCACAGATGGGGCAACTTCAGTGCAACTAGCCTGCCACAGGTGATCAACTTCATGACAACCAGCCTGCCCATAGATGGATCAACTTCCATACAACCAGGTTACCCATAGATGGATCAATTTCCGTACAACCAGCCTGCCCATAGATGGATCAACTTCAGTACAACCAGCCTGCCCATAGATGGATCAACATCAGTACAACCAGCCTGCCCATAGATGGATCAACATCAGTACAACCAGCCTGCCCATAGATGGATCAACATCAGTACAACCAGCCTGCCCATAGATGGATCAACATCAGTACAACTAGCCTGCCCATAGATGGATCGAATCTCGGCTGGTCCCTGCTGAAATGGCTGAGATACGATCAACGTATGGCCAAATTTATGGAAAGAATGTTCTCAGAAAGTTACTTTGTTTTTTCCAATCATTAGTGGGTTCAGATCGACAATCGTTTTTGACCGCAGTGATGAGATTGTTCAAAGGTACCGGACAGAAAACTGGAAAGAAAGAAGAATGAATTTCTAGGTGTGTGTGGATTTTGTTCAGTAAAGTCCATTCATTCCGAATTTAAATGCGAACAAAATACAGTTTTCTCATCTCTGCATCGCCGATCGGCCTCTTCCAGCCACTTCCTGCCAATCTGTACTCAATCCAGCCTCATCTGCACATCATTTCTATAGATGAGCTCCATGATAGTGGCAAGGGGGGGCCTCATACATTATACAATTTTCTTATTCAATTTCTTTTAGATTCACCTTCAATTAAGTAGTAAACGGACCTCTCTGACTGCATACAAATGGAAAGTGTTCAGGATTGACCTCATATTATATGGTTTTGGGTAAATCTAAAGGAAAACTGTACATTGTATGGCCAGCCTTAGTCTAGGTTCACGCTGAATGCGGCTTTGAAATCACGCGGCTTCACTTGAAAATCGCACAATTTCCAACTGACATAGACTTTCACTGTATTGCTCATTTCAAGGAGAAGAATGGCCAAAGCTTTTTATGGCTGTACTTCTCCTATGGATCACAAGAGGGCAGCTTGTTCTGCAATCCTCTGACACGTTTTTAGCCGACAGAGAGGCTACACTCTGCTGTCAGCTGATGTCCCTGGGCCGGTCTAGCCTCAGGAAAGAACCCGACCATAAAGTCGGTATCCTCCCAGAAGCCTGGAATGGCGCTCCCCGCTCCGAGAACTGCAGAGGGAGGAGCCGAGATTCCTCGCTGATGTCAGCGGGCGATCACGTGAGCGCCCAGCGGCACTGCAAATCAGGCATTGGTCATAATAGTTTTACACAAAGACACACACTTACCTTTCGGGCACGCTCCTGAGTCATTCATTCAGCGCCCCTAGAAGCCAAATGTATGACTTGGCCCCGCCCCCCGGGCCATTGATTGACTTGATTGACAGCAGCGGGAGCCAATGGGTGCGCTGCTATCAATCCATCCAATCAGGACCCGAGACACTGGCTATTGCTGGTGTGCTCGTCCCTGGGATGAGATAGAGGGGGTACAGGTAAGTAAAAACGGGGGCTCAGGGGAGGGAGGGGGGCTGCAGCATTACAGGAGGTTTTTCACCTCGATGCAAGAGAAAATATCCAGCGAGTGGAAGTTATGTGGAGCACAATGCCTTGTCGATGTCAAGGGAGACTGGGCAGACTGGTTCCAGATGATAGAAAGGCAACAGTAACTCAATTAACCACTCATTAGAACCAAGGTATTCAGAATACCATCTCATAAAGCCCAACACATCGAACTTTGAAGCAGATGGGCTACAGCCGCAGAAGACCACACCAGATGCCACTCCTGTCAGCTAAGAACAGGAAACTGAGGCTACAATTCAAACAGGATGACCAATTTTGGACAATAGAAGATTGGAAAAAAGTTGTCTGGTCTGATGAGTCTGGATTTCATCTGCGACATTCAGATGGTCGGGTCATAATTTGGTGTAAACAACATGAAAGCATGGATTCATCTTGCCTTGTATCACCGGTTCAGACAGGTGTTGGTGGTGTAATGGTGTGGGGGATATTTTATTGGCACACTTTGGGCCCCTTAGTACTAATTGAACATCGTTTAAGCCTCATGGACTACCTGAGTATTGTTGCTGACCATGTCCATCTCTTTATGACTACAGTGTACCCATCTTCTGATGGCTCCTTCCAGCAGGATAATGCACCATGTCACAAAGCTCCAATCATCTCACCGCTGGACAATGAGGTCACTGTACTCCAATGGCCTCCACACTCACCAGATCTCAATCCAATAGAGCACCTTTGGGATGTGGTGGACCCACCACCAGGCCCAGCTTCCGATGGCTCCTTCCAGCAGGATAATGCACCATGTCACAAAGTTCCAATCATCTCACCACTGGACAATGAGGTCCCTGTACTCCAATGGCCTCCACACTCACCAGATCTCAATCCAATAGCACACCTTTAGGATGTGGTGCACCCAACAGACCCAGCTTCTGATGGCTACTTCCAGCAGGATAATGCACCATGTCACAAAGCTCTAATCATCTCACCACTGGACAATGAGGTCACTGTACTCCAATGGCCTCCACACTCACCAGATCTCAATCCAATAGAGCACCTTTGGGATGTGGTGGACCCACCACCAGACCCATCTTCCGATGGCTCCTTCCAGCAGGATAATGCACCATGTCACAAAGCTCTAATCATCTCACCACTGGACAATGAGGTCACTGTACTCCAATGGCCTCCACACTCACCAGATCTCAATCCAATAGAGCACCTTTGGGATGTGGTGGACCCACCACCAGACCCATCTTCTGATGGCTCCTTCCAGCAGGATAATGCACCATGTCACAAAGCTCTAATCATCTCACCACTGGACAATGAGGTCACTGTACTCCAATGGCCTCCACACTCACCAGAACTCAATCCAATAGAGCACCTTTGGGATGTGGTGGACCCACCACCAGACCCATCTTCTGATGGCTCCTTCCAGCAGGATAACGCACCATGTCACAAAGCTCTAATCATCTCACCACTGGACAACGAGGTCACTGTACTCCAATGGCCTCCACACTCACCAGATCTCATCCAATAGAGCACCTTTTGTATTTGGGGAACGGGAGATTGGCATCATGGATGTGCAACCGACAAATCTGCAGCAACTGTGTGATGCTATCATGTCACTGTGGAGCAAAATCTCTGAGGAATGTTTCCAACACATTGTTGTATCTATGCCACCAAGAATGAAGGCAAAAGGGGATCCAACCGGCTACTAGCAAGGTGTACCTAATAAAGTGGCCGGTGAGTGTATATCTTTATTTTTTATATACTCCATACATCTCCTATAAAATGACAGGTAATAACTGTAAACGTGTCAACTCAAGGCAGGTTATATGACTATGACGCCCAGAGTGCTTTGCTCTACACAAGACATAAATCAAGGCAGTAAAATCTTTTTTTCGGATAATCGGAGGTAAAGCATTTATCAGCGCCGAGTGTATTGGCGGTTCAGAACAAAGCACAGAATAATATTAGGGAGATGGCAGAAGAAGAAGGAGATCCCAGGCGGGATATGGGGAGCTTTGATTGTCTGATCACATGGTTCAGTCTGCGGTAAGACCGGCGATGATCGACTCCTCATTGATATTCCAGGCACATCTCCCGTCCTTCTCCCAGCAAGCTTGGAGTCCTCTGCTGGGTCTCTTCAAGGAGGTCGTCTTTCATTCCTTTTTAACATGTTAAAACTGTGTCATCAATAAAGCCCCAGGAAGGAGGAGGGGAGCTGTTGGGATCCATTCAAAGTTCCTTACATTAAACTCCAGCGTTGCCTGTGACACGTGAATAGAATAAATCTGGCCTTTGTAGATTGTAATGGAGGACCTCCAGCCTAAACCCTCACATAAAAAAAAAAAAGAAAAAAAGAAGAGTTGATTAGGTCTCTGGGCTACTTATAATATTTTCACAAATGTATGTGCCCGGTCACATGATCCACGCTAAAAGGGAAGGATCAACCAGTCTGAACTTTAACGTTTCAGTTTGACAGAGACCTAGACCTTCACACATGTAGTCAGTACTAAAGCTAATTTTTTCCCAAGTTAATGTAAATATTTCAGCTCTTCTGATACTCTAAACTAGAGCTGGACAACACCCCAGGCGCCAGGGTGCAATGGCGACAAGAAATGTAGTCCTGGCGCTTGGGCTGCTACCTGAATGCTGCACACTGCCATCTCCCCTCCCCAGCTCCGGTTGCCCATCTGCAGGCCTGGGACCTGGTGCCACCAGTTAGAGGGGAGAGCGGACACACATTGACTCTCCTCCCCTTCTTCTTGTTGACCCAGAAGTGACGTCACTTCCGGGTCTCCGTTGCAATGCAGTGCGATGTGCATTTCATTCAGGGGATCTTTTAGACCCCGGATGTCTCATTAACCACCTTCTGCCCGCCATATAGGGAAATTATAGCTGCGGTGTGGTTCTACTGTTCTGGGATGATGGCATATGACGTCGTCCAACTCTCACCGTGGGAACGTGCAACGTGGCGGTCAGCGATGCAGGGCTCCCCGGGACACAGAGATGGCGCGGCTGTTTACCCATGTGATCAGCTGTGTCCAATCACAGCAGATCACATGTAAGCAAGGAAATTCATGTTATCAGCATTCCTCTCCTCATACTGAAAGTGTGAGGTGAGAAGAGCCGATCAGCGCTTTTCTTCACAGGGGAGACCTGTACAGATAATCTGGGCCCCGATTATCAGTGCAGCCCCAATAGTGTCCATCAGTGCAGCCTCGTCAGTGCCCATCAGCGAAGCCTCATCAGTGCACCCTCATCAGCGCCGCCTCATCAGCTCCCATCACCGCAGCCTCATCAGCACCCATCACCGCAGCCTCATTAGCGCCCATCAGCGCAGCCTCATCAGCGCCCATCAGCGCAGCCTCATCAGCGCCCATCAGCGCCCATCAGCGCAGCCTCATCAGCGCCCATCAGCGCAGCCTCATCAGCGGAGAAAAATTACTTCTTTACAAAACTATTCTACCAGAAACGAAGAAAAACTTATTTTCAAGATTTGCAGTCTTTTTTTGAATTTTTTTTTTTAAGCAAAAAATAGAAAACCCAGTGGGTATTGAATACTACCAAAAGAAAGCTCTGCCCATAAAAAAAAAAAAAAAAAAAGATAGAGTACATAGAAAAGAGTACAGTGATGAATGTGCAATTGTCATTGAAAGAACGACAGTGCTGAAAGGGGGTAAAAGTGCTCAGTATTGAAGAGGTTAAACAGAACCGGTCACCAAAGAAATCATCATATAAGAGAATTGTTGTCCCCTATGAAATGGGAAAAAAAACATTGAGTATATAAAAAAAAAAAGTAATTGTAAAAATTGGGTAAATTATTGCGTTTTTGTGCCCCCAAAATTAACTTTTTTCGTTTTTTACTAAATGTTGCATTTCCAAGACCTTTGCGGTAATATCGTGACTTAAAAAAAAAAAAAAAATGTTTAAAACGTGCAAAAAACCGATCTGGTTGTAAAGGGGTTAAAGGATAAGTTCAACTTCGGGAACATGTTACATGTTCTACCCGTAATCTTTTTTGGTTAAATTAAAACTACTGGCTCCTAACTTTTTTAGCTGGCTCCCAGATTCAAAGCAAATTTGTCAAGCCCTGCTCTAAACGTATCCATTATAATAGGACTGATAGCATAGTGGTATGTTAAAGCAATGTTTTAGTTAAAAATGTATTTTAACATAAAAAATATGGGAGCATTTGTCCCCCATAGTGCTGAGTCCAAGTGTCCGGGTCCGGGTCCAGGGTATTCCCTTCTCAACCCCCTCACTATTTACCGAAAGTATTCCTTAAATCATAACGTACCTATCATTTGTTACCATCTTACATACAAATGCAGCTTATGTGCCCTTTCTTTTTTCCTTTTCTTTTTTTAACACGAATCGCTGTTACCTGCTGTTTTGCAGGACTCAGCAGACTGCGTATAAATAGCGAGTTAATGGAAAGTCTGGAAAAAACGGTGAACTTGATAGCATCACTAATGGAAATAGCCGTGGATCA
Source organism: Lithobates pipiens (assembly GCF_037356315.1). NCBI lineage: Eukaryota > Metazoa > Chordata > Amphibia > Anura > Ranidae > Lithobates > Lithobates pipiens. The sequence continues at coordinate 207,897,267 of NW_027507788.1, forward strand.
CAGGCTATGTTTATCACTGGGAAAGCCACAAATCCCCATGGGTAATCTCGTAATTCTCCTACTCCAAGTTTATACTGATGCCGGGTGCGGGCAAGACGGTGCAGATAACTGGAATAATAGAAATGGGTGTGGGCGCATCCAGAGCTCAAAATATGGTGACTGAATGGCGGGGATTAAATTGGGGAACTTTTTCCTTTTTTTTTTTTTTAAACATGCGGGTCCAACTGCAATGTAACATAATGCACCTCAGTAAAAATACATTTCCTAAAAATAATTTATTTCTTGTCTTCAGATTAGAGCAGCCTTTCTCAAACTTTTCATCACAGAGGAACCCTTGAAATAGTTCTCCAGTGTCGGGGAAACCCCTGCTAAAAATTTGAAATCTACAAATCATGATACATTAGTGTGATGGTCAGTGGGAAGAATGGTCCTTACACTTGTGGTCATTGGGAAGAATGGTCCTTACACTTGTGGTCATTGGGAAGAATGGTCCTTACACTTGTGGTCATCGGGAAGAATGGTCCTTACACTTGTGGTCATCGGGAAGAATGGTCCTTACACTTGTGGTCATTGGGAAGAATGGTCCTTACACTTGTGGTCATAGGGAAGAATGGTCCTCACACTTGTGGTCATTGGGAAGAATGGTCCTTACACTTGTGGTCATAGGGAAGAATGGTCCTTACACTTGTGGTCATTGGGAAGAGTGGTCCTCACACTTGTGGTCATTGGGAAGAGTGGTCCTCACACTTGTGGTCATTGGGAAGAATGGTCCTCACACTTGTGGTCATTGGGAAGAATGGTCCTTACACTTGTGGTCATTGGGAAGAATGGTCCTCACACTTGTGGTCATTGGGAAGAATGGTCCTCACACTTGTGGTCATTGGGAAGAATGGTCCTCACACTTGTGGTCATTGGGAAGAATGGTCCTCACACTTGTGGTCATAGGGAAGAATGGTCCTTACACTTGTGGTCATTGGGAAGAGTGGTCCTCACACTTGTGGTCATTGGGAAGAGTGGTCCTCACACTTGTGGTCATTGGGAAGAATGGTCCTCACACTTGTGGTCATTGGGAAGAATGGTCCTTACACTTGTGGTCATTGGGAAGAATGGTCCTCACACTTGTGGTCATTGGGAAGAATGGTCCTCACACTTGTGGTCATTGGGAAGAATGGTCCTCACACTTGTGGTCATTGGGAAGAATGGTCCTCACACTTGTGGTCATTGGGAAGAATGGTCCTCACACTTGTGGTCATTGGGAAGAATGGTCCTCACACTTGTGGTCATTGGGAAGAACGGTCCTTACACTTGTGGTCAGTGGGAAGAATTACCTCCTTATACTTGTGGTCATTGGGAAGAATTACCTCCTTACAAATAGCTAAAAAGATCAATGGTGTCAGTGGGAACTTACCTGAGAGGCAGAAATTGCCCAATGCTAAAGGAACCTCTAGCAACCTCTGGAGGAACCCTAGGGTTCCACAGAACCCTGGTTGAGAATCACTGGTTTAGTGTATTCAAATCTAATACATTGAACATTCCCCTCCCCCTAGACTAACAATGCTGCTGTCTGCTCTGCCTCCTGTGATCATTCATCCAGAGCTGTGTCTCACCAATACTGGTGTGTTACTGGCTAGATCACCGGTGACAACTAAGTGCATTCGCCGCAAGATCACTTTTAATCAGAGGCGGAAGAGGGCTCCCCCCTCCTGCTGTGCTCCGGTGCCCTCCACCGCTTACCGGAGAAGTCGGCAGCAGCGGAGGCAATCGGATGTTGCCTCCTTCCTTGGCATGGAGACGAGTGAGGGGAAGATGGCCCCCACCAGTCTCCATAACATTGCAGGGGCAGAAGCGACGTCAAAACATCACTTCCGCCCATAGCTCTTAAAGGGCCTGACAAATAGATACCGAATGCAGCCACCTCATTTAATGATTGGAAAGGTGCAACATAATAAATTTTTGTACCACTTTAACCACTTCCGGACCGCGGCACACCGATATACGTCCTAACTTTGAAGGAGGATATCATTGTTAAGGCAGCAAATAGCCGCCATAATCCCAGTATACTCTTGTTCGGCCGGGAGTCGTCCTCTTCAAGATAAAAGTGGTCTCTGCAGCGGATTCGCCACGAGATCACTTTTAAATCGGCGGTGGGAGAGGGTGCCCCCCCTCCCTCCCGCCGCGCTCCGGTGCCAGCAGCGGCGGTGATCGGATGCTTCTCCTTCCAGGGCAGAAGCAATGTCAAAGCTCTTAAAGGGACGTTTTTTTTTTGTTTGTTTTTTAAATGACAATTTTTTTTCTTTTTATTGTATTTTAGTGTAAATATAAGATGTGAGGTCTTTTTGGCCCCAGATCTCATATTTAAGAGATACTATCAGGCTCTTTTTCTATTACAAGGGATGTTTCCATTCCTTGTAATAGGAATAAAAGTGTAACTTTTTTATTTTTCTTTCTTTTTTTTTTTTTTTCTTTTTTTTAACAGTGTAAAAATAAAAAGGGTAAAATAAATAAGGAAAAAAAATTATTATAATATTTTTTTTTAAAGCGCCCCATACCGCTGAGCTAACACATACGTGAGTAGCGCCCGCATATGAAAATGGTGTTCAAACCACACATGTGAGGTATCGCTACGATCGGTAGAGCGAGAGCAATAATTCTAGCCCTTGAACTCCTCTGTAACTTTAAAACACGCAACCTGTAGAATTTTTTAAACGTCGGCTATGGAGATTTTTAAGGGTAAAGGTTTGTCGCCATTCCACCAGTGTTTAATTTAGTCTTAGGATTAAATGGCCAATGGCAATTGTTTTAGTTTTAGTCGTATTTAGTTGACTAAATCTCCAGTAATTGCAATTTAGTTGTAGTCATAGTCTTTTGACTAAAATAGCATTTTAGTTTTAGTCGGATTTTAGTCATCTCAATTGTTTTAGTCGTATTTTAGTCAACTAAAATAGTATTTATTTAGTCGACTAAAATGTTTTAGTCATTTTAGTCGACTAAATTAACACTGCATTCCACGAGCAGGCACAACTTTGAAGCGTGACACGTTGTGTATCAATTTACTCGGCGTAACATTATAAGAAATTTTAAAAAATTGGGCTAACTTTACTGTTGTCTTATTTTTTAATTAAAAAAAGTGTATTTTTTCCCCCAAAAAATATGCTTGTCAGACCGCTGTGCAAATACGGTGTGACAGAAAGTATTGCAACGACCGCCATTTTATTCTGTAGGGTGAAAAAAATATATATAATATTTGGGGGTTCCAAGTAAATTTTCTTGCTAAAGAAAAAACAGTTTTTAACTTGTAAAACACCACATCTAAAAAAAGAGGCCTGGTCCTTAAGTGGTTAAGAATCACAGTAAAAAAAAAAAAAAACTTGCATTTCCGACTCTCATTTTGCTGGGTACAGGTGGGCACAGGCTGGTTTCTCACCCCGGAACATTTCAGTCATGTTCAGTCGCCAGGATTTCTCCGGAGCCTCTTTCATCCTCTAGAACTTGCTACCTGCACCTGTCCGGCTATCTCCTACCCTTGCTACCTTAAAGCGGAGGTCCACCCTAAAGTGGACCTTCCGCTCATCGGAACCCTCCCCCCCTCCGGCGCCACAATTGGCACCTTTCAGGGGGGAGGGGGGTGCAGATACCTGTACAGTACAGGTATCTGCACCCACTTCCGGGATAGCTCTCTGTGGAAAGGGGCGTAGATTACGCCCCTTTCCGCAAGTGCCCGCCCCTTTCCGCAAGTGCCCCACTGCCTGCTGGGAAACACACAGATCCCAGAGGCAGCGGGGACCGTCCTTATTGCGCAGCGCAACTCGCGCATGCGCAGTAGGGAACCGGGAAATGAAGCCGAAAGGCTCCATTTCCTGATTCCCATACCCAAGATGGCGGCGGCAGCACCCGAGAGACGATCTAGAGATCGGCTTCGGGTGCCGACATCGCGGGCGCGCTGGGCGGGTAAGTGTCACTATTTTAAAAGTCAGCAGCTGCAGTATTTGTAGCTGCTGGCTTTTAAAAAAAAAAAAAAAACGCGGAGTCCCGGCGGACTCCCACTTTAAGGCCTTTCACACGGGACAGATCCGTGATGATCCAGCCCGTGGACATCCGCTTGCTCCGTCGATCCCCGCTGAGCAGGATGATAACAGGACAGTCCCAGCACACTGTGCAGGGACGGACCTGTCGGAGTGCAGCTCTCTCCTATGGGAGATCGGAGGATGACAGACCACAGATTCCGACGTCACCCGAACTGATCCGCAGATGGGTGGAATAGTAGGATTTTCCTCCGTCACACTTTTTCTGATCGGAGCGGGTCGGATGTCAGCGGACATGTCACCGCTGACATCCGACGCTCCATAGAGGTCTATGGAGCATCCGTTCAGGTCCGCCAAAAAAAAAAAAAAAACGGACAGGCGGACCTGAATGGATCGGTCATGTGAAAGAGGCCTAAGGCTATCCCTGAAAACTCATCTCTTCAGGAAAGCTATCACGTGTCTAACTAAATCTTTTACCACTTCCATCGGCTCATTCCCCACAGTTACAACCTTTTGTACCACCTGCCCCACCCTATTAGATTGTAAGCTCTTCTGAGCAGGGCCCGCTTAATCCTCTTGTATTTTATTGTATTATAACTGCATTGTCTCCCTTTTATGTTGTAAAGTGCTGCGAAAACTGCAGGCGCTATATAAATCCTGTATAATAATAATAATAACAATGATTATGTATGTGCAACCTAACCTTTTGAAGTGCAATGTTATAGCATTGTAAAACCCCCCCAAAAAAATTAAAATAAATAAAAAAAAACACGTACTGAACAGAAAGAAAAACTCTGCATTCTCAGGGAAAAAGGCCAGTTTCTACCATGGCGATTCGGAGTCTAAACTATATACCATTTAAAGAATCATACGTTCCAAAGCAGAGAGAACCGCTGACAGTCTACTCCACCGCAGATGTATGCGAGAGCCTAAACCCGAGCTGTGTCCAATGTGCTGAGCGGCAGCTAAGCAGCTTAATGTGTCTGTGCAATCGGATCTCGCATAAAAACATTTCAAGCGTACTTAATGGGCTTCTCACAATTTACACTCCACAAAACACCTACTGCAGAGGCTGGGACAAAGCCCCAGCTATTTGTCAGCAGGGGGGGGAGGGTAGAACAAGGCCATATTGTTTACTACAGGGAGACCAAGAGCCTCGCTGATTCAATGCCCATGGAATGTGTCCCTCTTCAGCGTCACAGATTTCTGTGGAATGAGAAAAATTACATTTCTAGGCGACATTTGCAAATGATTCGAGGAATCTTAAAATGTATCATCCATCTAAGACCCCCCCCCCCACAGATGCAGCAGCTGATAAGGGCATTAAGAATTTATGTATTTAAAGTGTAAGTTCACCTTTACAGAAAAATGACATAGGACCCCCTGCTGACCCCCCAGTCCCGCTGACCTTTTGCACAGCGATCTCCCGTTCTGAACCCCCGGGGCTTAGAAATCCCCTCGGCATTCACATGTCTTCTTCCCCGCTGACAGGACGGGCTATGCGGGTTCTGATTGGTCGGCGCCGACCACTTAGAATGCTCCGAAATGTCCCTCCTGAAAGGGTACATTTTGGAGATTCAGCTGCAGGGATTTAAAAGCCCTGGACGCGGCCGGGGCTCAGAACGCGAGATCGCCATGATCCAGGTCAGCGGGACTGGAGGGGTCCTGTGCACCTTACAGATTTTTCTGTAAAAAAAAGTGAACTTAATGCCGGCCATACACGGTTCGAATTTCGAAAGAATTTTCTTTCGAAAATCGTATCTAAGAATTTTCGTATGAATTTCGCACCATTAGTGGGGCTGCAGCAACAGACGATTTTCGTGCGGAAATAAAATTTGAGGAATCGGACATGTTGGAAATTTTTAGAAAAACAAACGATTTTCTAATCAATGATGGGAGAATTGTGCGAGAAACGTAATAAGAAAAGAAAATGTACGGAGATAAAAGAAAATTTACGGAGAGAAAAGAAGATTCCCAGCCAAGAAAATTATTTTCTGTAGCAACATGAGGTGAAATTGAAGGCTCGGTCGGCCGAATTTCGAAAATCAATGGTGGCATCATCGGATCACAAAAAAAACGAATTTTCTGATTTTGAAAAGGAAATTCGTTCGAAATTCGACCGTTTATGGCCTGCATACCTTTAACAGCATTGTAAATGCAAACTTTTTTTTCTGTAAATAATTAACAAGTTTACACTTACCTGCCCCCGTGCAAATGAGTTACACAGAACAGCCCTGAGCCTCTTCTTCTGGGGTCCCCAGGCAGCGTGTTGTGCTCCTCCTTTCTGGCGAGTGCCATTTCCCATGGGGACACATGCGGGCTTGCTCCCGAGCCACACTGCCTGCGTCTATAGGCACAGACAGCAGAGCTTGGCTCTGACCCCTGCCCCTGGCTTTGACTGACAGCAGTTGGAATCAATGACTCCTGCTGCTTCAACAAAACCCGAGAGACCAGGAAGTGAGATCAAATGAGGTATTGTGAGGGAAATACTACTACCTAAACATTTTGTACTAGGGTTGCAATGATACTAAGGATTTGCATGAGTATTGCTACTTGTATAAATGTTCCAATACCTGAAACCAATACTTTCAGGCTCAGCAGGATTTCTACAAAAAAAATACAAAAGTGGCAATTATAGGCTGTTAAGGAGCGGGGCTGCCTCAACCAATGACTCATTCAGCTGTCAGTGGGGTTCCCCTGTTGACAGCTGAAGTGGAAACAAAGCAATTGAAGTTGTAAAAAAAAAAAAAAAAAAAACATTACTCAGCCACTGAAACAGAAAAGGTAAAAAAGTAACCTTGTTTATTTTTGTATCTTTCTGTTTCTTCATCTACAGATCAAAGGGATGCACGTCAATCTGCAGATGAAGTCAGTTTAACCACTTAGGGCTCAGCCTATTTTGCAAGTTAAAATCATTTTTTTTTGCTAGAAAATTACTTAGAATCCCCAATTATTAAAATAAATTGTATATATATATATATATATATATATATATATATATATATATATATATTACACACACACATTTTTATATATATATTACACTCAGAAGTTTACATATCCTGGCAGAATTTAGGATTTCTTGGCCATTTTTCAGAGAATATGAATGATAACACAAAAACATCTCTTTCACTCATGGTTGGTGTTTGGCTGAAGCCATTTATTATCAATCAACTGTGTTTACTCTTTTTAAATTATAATGGCAACAGAAACGACCCAAATGACCCTGATCAAAAGTTTACATACCCTGGTGATTTTGGCCTAATAACATGTACACAAGTTGACACAAAGGCTATTAAAAGGTAACCATCCTCACCTGTGATCTGTTTTATTGTAATTAGTGTGTGTATAAAAAAGGTAGAGCTGCACAATTCTGGCTAAACTGAGAATCACGATTCTTTTGCTTAGAAGATAGATCACGATTCTCATGGCGTAACATCTTTCACATTAAAACAAAAAAAAATTGTGATAACTTTACGGTTTATTTTTTTATTTATTGAAGTGTATTTTTTCCCAAAAAATTGCATTTGAAAGACTGCTGGGCAAATACAGTGTGACATAAAATATTGCAGCAATTGCCATTTTATTCCCTAGGGTCTCTGATTATATAAAAAAAAAAATGTTTGGGGGGTTTCAAGTAATTTTCTAGCAAAAAATATTGATTTTAACTTAAGAAAAAAGTGTCAGAAAAAGATTAAGACTTTAAGTGGTTAAACTTCCTGAATTTCCACTGGTTGAAAGCTTTGCAGACTGCCCAGATTATTTGTTTACACAAGAAGTTCTTTCCCTTTGATCTAAGAAGTAAGACCCCTTTCACACCACACCGCACCTTGCGTCGGCGGTAAAACGCCGCTATTTTTAGCGGCGTTTCACCGCCGGATTTGCGGCGCATTTCGGCCGCTAGCGGGGCGCTTTTACCCCCCGCTAGCGGCCGCGAAAGGGTTAAAACCGCCGGCAATACGCCGCGATAGCGGCGTTTTGCCGGCGGCATTACAGCGCTGCCCCATTGATTTCAATGGGCAGCAGCGGTGGAGGAGCGGTAAACACACCGCTCCTTCACCGCTCCAAAGAAGCTGCTGGCAGGACTTTTTTCTGACGTCCTGCCAGCGCACCGCTGCAGTGTGAAACCCCTTGGGGCTTTCACACTACACACAATGGTGCAGCTTCTTTAGGGCGTTTTGCAGGCGCTATTTCTAACGCTATAGCGCCTACAAAACGCCCTGGTGTGAAAGGGGTCTTAGGGTTAGTTACAATGTTTCAAGTTCTACATGGGATGCTTTCTTTTGACAGCTGAGTGAGCAGATAATCTCTCCACTTGTTTATATGAAAGAATCGCCTACTCTCAGCGAGAGAGATGGTCAGAGGGGGTGAATCGAGATTGCGTTTTTTTTAACGATTAATCGTGCAGCTCTAATAAAAGGTCAATGAGTTTCTGAACTCCTGACAGACCCTTGTATCTTTCATCCAGTGCTGCACTGACGTTTCTGGATTGTGAGTCATGGGGAAAGCAAAAGAATTGTCAAAGGATCTGCAGAAAAAAAAGATATCCAAGGAATTGAGAATGCCGATCAGCAGTGTTCGAACTCTAATCAAGAAGTGGAAAATTAGGGGTTCTGCTGAAACCAAACCAGGGTCAGGTAGACCAACTAAAATTTCAGCCACAACTGCCAGAAAAATTGTTTGGGATGCAAAGAAAAATCCACAAATAATTTCAGGTGAAATACAGGACTCTCTGAAATGTGGTGTGGCGGTTTTCAAGATGCACAATAAGGAGGCACTTAAAGAAAGATGGGCTGCATGGTTCAGTCGCCAGAAGAAAGCCAGGAAAGCACAGGAAATTTTGTCAAAATTCATGCCTAGATGAAAGCAGTATATTATGAAAAGATACTGGAGGAACATTTGCATTCATCAGCCGGGAAACTGCGCTTGGGACGTACTTGGACATTCCAACATGACAATGATCCAAAACACAAGGCCAACTCGACCTGTCATTGGCTACAGCAGAATAAAGTGAAGGTTCTGGAGTGACCATCTCAGTCTCCTGACCTCAATATCATTGAGCCCCTCTGGGGAGATCTCAAACGTGCCGTTCATTCAAGATGGCCCAAGAATTTACAGGAACTGGAGGCTTTTTGCCAAGAAGAATGGGCAGCTTTACCATCTGAGAAGATAAAGGGCCTCATCCACAAATACCACCAAAGACTTCAAGCTTTCACTGATGTTTAAGAGGGAAAAACACGGTATTAAGAACTGGGGTATGTAAACTTTTGATCAGGATCATTTGGGTAGTGTCTGTTGCCATTATGATGTAAAAAGAGTAAACAGTTGATTGATAATAAATGGCTTCAGCCAAACACTAACCATGAGAGCACTTGCACATTGGGGCGGACTATATTTAGCAGCGCTTTACCAACGTTTTTTCGGCCGCTAACGGGGCGCTTTTAACCCCCGATAAAAAGATTAAAAGCGGCACAAAGCACCGCTAAAATTACATATACAGAAACATTTAAAGGTTTTATTTAATTAGAAACTCGTTAGCGTGCTGAAAGTGGGATGAAAGAACCGGGAAAAGGCAAAATATAAGCAGAACATAAGCAGATTAAACTTCAGGGGTTTATGAGAACCGGATGTGATTCGCACCACACTGCAGTGCAAATCACATACGATCTCTGTGCGATGCGAGTTAAGCCATACAGATAGTATCATCATATACACAGGATCAATGCCGATGTTTCGGCTATTACAGCTTTACTCATACCAGCCTTACTAACATGCTATGACTAAAGCTGTAATAGCCAAAACACGTCAGCATTGATTCTGTGTACATGATGTAGCCAAGTAAAGGATATTACCAAGAGGTTATCAAGTTGTCCGGCTTCATTTCTGCTTTGGGTCACCAGAACAAGTGTCTCCGGTGGAAAATTTCCCCCTATTATTCTGCCTGTTTTACATGGGCTTCAGATTGTATAAGAGCAGTGTGAGCAGCAAGCTTTCACAAAAGCATTTGCAGAGCTTTCAGCAAGGTTTGTTAAAAGTACTATTCAACTCCAGTTTTTAAATGTTGAACACAGATTCTAATGGGAGGGCCGACTGCCACTTTAAAGTGGTTGTAAACCCTATTTTTAATCTTTATGCTACAGGTAAGCCTTAAAGGGGTTGTAAAGGTTAGTTTTTTATTTTCTAAATAGGTTCCTTTAAGCTAGTGCATTGTTGGTTTACTTACCCTTTCCTTCGATTTCCCTTCTAAATGTTATTTTTTCTTTGTCTGAATTTCTCACTTCCTGTTTCTCCTCAGTAAACTTCACACCATCATCCAAGCGGTGTTTAGTCAGCCAGAACAGCTTACTGAGGAGGAACAGGAAGTGAGAAATTCAGACAAAGAAAACATAGAAAAAAAAATATTTAGAAGGGAAATCGAAGGAAAAGGTAAGTGAACCAACAATGCACTAGCTTAAAGGAACCTATTTAGAAAATAAAAACAAACCTTTACAACCTCTTTAAGGCTGCATTCACACCTGAACGTAGCGTTTTCAAGCGGTTTTTGCGGCGTTTTTTACCGCGATTCGCAGAGTTTTTTTACCGCGATTTGTTGCGAATTTGTGCAGGGCAAAAGGTTAAAAGAAGAAAAACGCCCAAATCAGCCCGATTCGCGCGACAAAAAAGGGCCCGGAACTTGTTTGAGCTTCAGGCGTAGGGCTTCAGGCGACTTGGAATGGAGATGTGAACCATCTCCATTGAGAATAATGGATTTTTTCCACTCCAGCGTTTTGTAGCTTCAGGCGTCAAGCTACAAAACGCTCAGGTGTGAATGGCGTCTAATATAGGAACCAGGATATCTGCTAAACCTGCCCGGTTTAGGACATATCCCGTGTCCCCTGCATGTGTCGGTGACATCGGCACACGCGCACTAGAGCAAACTGACGCAATGGCACCTATGTGCCGCTGCATCAGTCTGCGTGCCGTTACCGGCGCCTCCCGCGCGCATGCGTCATTGTGGCTCCGGCCACTCACAGCACAGGAGCCGCGATACCCGGAAGTAACTCCGGGACATGTCGGCGGCCAGAGGGGGAGACGAGGACGGCTTTGGGGGCTTCAATCTGAGGTAAGTAATACATAATGAGCTAGTATGCTATGTATACTAGCTCATTATGCTTTTGTCTTGCAGGTTGTCTTTTTTGGGGTTATTTTTTTTTATTTTTTTTTACAAGAGTTTACTTCCTCTTTAAGCAAGCGGCTAGCAGGCTTCAGCACTTGAAGCTTCCTAGCAGCTTGCTCAAAGTGACCATCAACACTCCCATAAGGATTCACTTGCTCTCTCAAGTTATCAATCTTTAACAGCAGCTATTTTAAAGCAACAGAGCTTAATAAATCATAAGGCCTCATTCACTTTGGCAAAGACAAACATGCGCTTTTGGTGACGCAACGCTGGGTGGAGCTTGGGACGTGAGATGCAGATCGTGGTCAGTGATGTGGCGGCCATCTTATTGGTTTGAAACGCTGGCCGTTTCTACATGCCTGTGTTACCTACATTAAATGTGAGTGGGGATCCATTTTTATTCTATTCTCAATAAACCGTTTTGTATCGATCATTGCGCAATGAGCGTTCCTTTCTATTTTTACATATATGTGGATGCTGGAGCTTGCCTGTAATAGGTCGTTTCTGGATGTGGAGCGATTTCCTTACCCTTAATGATCTTACATGAGGTGGAGCAGCTTTAACCGCATTTGGAGTGGAACAGTGTTTGCGGGAAGGATCGGTCGTGCCGCTATTCAGTACATTTAAAAGTGTATAACCTATACACTGATGGTAAGATTCAGTACTATTGGGCGATGGTCTCTTTCCTTCCATATATGAAGACATTTTTAATGGACTTTATGCTGATCGATCAAACAAACGTTTTTTTTAATGAACTTTATTATGCATTTTTATTTTTTTAAGCGCTACACTTCCTTTTCCATTTAAAA
>NW_027507788.1:207911137-207936137 GCF_037356315.1 Lithobates pipiens
TTCGCACTATATGAGAGGAGCGAGCGCTACAAGAGAGGGAAAAAGAGAGAGAAGGAGCTATGAGAGAGAGAGAGAGAGCGCTCCTTTCTCATAGCTCCTCTATGAGCGAGCGCCGAGATAGAGAGCGCGTTACGAAAGAGAGCGCACACTAGGAAAACGAGAGAGCTAGAGAGTAAGATAGAGTGCGATATGAGAAACGATAGAGAGCTATAAAAACAAGAAAGAAAGATATGAGGACGAGAGAGAGAGAGAGAGAGAGAGAGAGAGAGAGAGAGGGAGAGGGAGAGGGAGAGGGAGAGGGAGAGGGAGAGGGAGAGGGAGAGGGAGAGGGAGAGGGAGAGGGAAGAGGGAGAGAGAGAGACCAAGCAAGAAAGACAGGAAAGAGGGAAAATAAAATAAAGGGAGAGAACGAGAGCAATAGAAAATAAAGTGTATTATCAATAACACACACACACACATTAGTATATTAGCCTGTCCACTTCCATGAGTTTTTTTCAGAAATAGAAGAGCCCAAATAAGATTATATGAACAATTTGCTGTCAAACGGAGTGGAACAATTGAAAGAGTGCTTCCCCGGTCAGACGTGAGGTGCTGTCTGGCAGTCGGAGGCTTGGAAAGCCAGGGGCGAGGAAGCCATTGAGGCAGAACACTCCGCAGTCCAATGCGATCATTCAGCAATGACGAGGCACCGCGGCCAATGAGTTGACGTGCGTGGATGGTGTGCCAGGCTGGAGCCAGCTTCATCACTGCCAATTAGCCAAGCTCTGCATCAAATACTCTCAGTGTGTCCGGAGTCGCATGGGATCCGGCCGAACATCAAAGACAATTGTTATGCAACAACGCGCAGAAATCACAGCCAGCAATTTAAGGTTAGCAATAATAAAAAAAATAAAAAATGACAAGGCTACAACAGATCTATTTTATATAAACAGACAAAAACGCAATATAAAGCTGAACACATCATTGGTTTATTTTACAATTTAGCTCCAACATTAGAGAGAAGGTCATCACAGAACACAATATGAAGGCGGGTCATACCTGCATAACGTAGCGGTGCATCCTTGTCTAGTGCTATAAGAGGGTCTAGCAAGACGGCATTGTCGTTTTCCGTTACAATTCCATGGGTAGGTGGTTTCGATCCATGGTTTATGCTTGTTAACTAGGAAAAAAATAAAAAAATTTAATTAGGACAATGTATTTTTTTTTTTTTAAACAGCATTGAAGTTAGAACTAGAACTATTTTCATACAGTAATAGGACTTTAATAAAAATTGTATTAAAGTGGAAGTAAATCCTCCTATCGTTTCCAGCCAAGGAAGCTGCCATCTTTGCCTCTGTTTAATCTACAACTGCTATGATGCTGAGCATGTGATCAGTTATGACTCCAGCCATTGGATGGTTTGACAGTTTGATTGAGAGCACATCCAATGAGAGCGTTACATTTCCAGCATGTGCCGGAAATGAAAACTGTTTTATGGATGGGTTTACTTCCGATTCAACCCTCATTTTCCCAGGAAAACGGCCACATTGCACCGACTCCGAGCACACAGAGCCACTCACCACCAGTCCCTGCTCCAAAGGAGCTTACAATCTAATGACTCCAGCCACGTAGAGATATGCCTGCCTTGGCCAAGTAGACACGGAAGCCGATAACCCCCCGACATTTACAACGAACCTTCTCTGCTACACACACTCCCATCTCTAATGCTGGCCATACACTGTTTGAATTTCGAAAGAATTTTCTTTCGAAAATCGTATCTAAGAATTTTCGTATGAATTTCGCACCATTAGTGGGGCTGCAGCAACAGCCGATTTTCGTGCGGAAATAAAATTTGAGGGAATCGGACATGTTGGAAATTTTTAGAAAAACGAACGATTTTCTAATCAATGATGGGAGAATCGTGCAGAAACGTAATAAGAAAAGAAAATTTACGGGAGAGAAAAGAAGATTCCCGGCCACGAAAATTCTTTTCTGTAGCAACATGGGGTAAAATTGAAGGCTTGGTTGGCCGAATTTCGAAAATCAATGGTGGCATCATCGGATCACAAAAAAAATGAATTTTCTGATTTGAAAAGAAAATTTCGTTCGAAATTCGACCGTGTATGGCCTGCATAACACTATCAAAAAAGTATATGTGAACCCTCACCTTGTAAAACAACCCATCCCGGTTTAAAATAGAAATGAAAGGCAAAACATTTGTGTATAAATATGAAAATACATCACATCCCTTTTTCTTTTCTTTATAAAGTGAACACATTCCCTCCGTTCTCAGCTGTATAAGGCTCGGTTTCCACTAGTGCGACTTTTCATGCGATTTGGGACTGAAAAGTCACATGACAAGCCGTACCCCTCGATTTCCAATGAGTACCGTTCATATCTGTGCGACTTCAAAGTAGTCCCTGCACTACTTTGTTCCCACTTTGATGCGACTTGAGGTCCACAGACCTCAAGAATACACAAGCACTGCTTCAAGTCATGGCAAAAAAAAAAAACGCGGTAAAATCTTGCGGCCAAAATCTCGTGACTTTGGGGACGCAATAGTGGAAACATAGCCTAAGAGCTGGAGGAGAAGAAACAGCAGCTGATCGGTCTTCCCAGTTAAGGGCCGTGTGGCGGGGGCAGGTGTCATCATGACAAGTCTGGTCATTGGAGAGCAGAGTTCTCAGTACAGCTAGAGTAACCATGTTGTGCTCTGATGCCTAGTGTGCTCAGTTTCTGATGGGAAAGAAGAGGGACAGGCAGGAAAACCAGGGTTTCCACACAAAGGAAGCATTACAAAAAGAACAGGAGACTTTCTCATGCAAATATCAGGAATCTGAAGCTTTGGCTTTACATATTCCTTAACCACTTGACCTCCGGAAGATTTACCCCCTTCACGACCAGGCCATTTTTTGCAATACAGTACTGTGTTACTTTAACTGACAATTGCACAAGTCGAGCAAATAAAATGTATATTTTTTTTTCACACAAAATAGAGGTTTCTTTTGGTGGTATTTGATCACCTCTGCATTTTTTTTATTTTTTGCGCTATAAACAAAAACAGACCAACAATTTTGTATAATATATATCTATTTTTATTTTTTTTTTGCTATAGAACATTTTGCTAAAACAAAAAAAAATCAAAAATTTCCCCATAGAGGAGAGCGGGGACTGTATCAGTCTCCGATCTACCGCTGAGCAAGTGGATTCCGTTCCATGCAGGCGTCCATGTGAAAGGGGTCTTGTGCTTAAATTCCGGCAAACGTTCTGATTTTATTTGACGCAGGTTAGTGATCAATCACCCATAGCTTGAGGGTATTGCGGACGTTTGTGAGTGAAACAAAAGCATTGGCTTCACCCAGCCACAGCCTCGCCCTGGCTTCACCCAGCCACAGCCTCGCCCCGGCTTCACCCCGCCACAGCCTCGCCCCGGCTTCACCCGCCACAGCCTCGCCCCGGCTTCACCCCGCCACAGCCTCGCCCCGGCTTCACCCCGCCACAGCCTCGCCCCGGCTTCACCCCGCCACAGCCTCGCCCCGGATT
The DNA here is from genome assembly GCF_037356315.1 of Lithobates pipiens. Taxonomy (NCBI): domain Eukaryota; kingdom Metazoa; phylum Chordata; class Amphibia; order Anura; family Ranidae; genus Lithobates; species Lithobates pipiens. Next base: position 207,914,660 of record NW_027507788.1, read on the forward strand.
CACCCCGCCACAGCCTCGCCCCGGATTCACCCCGCCACAGCCTCGCCCCGGATTCACCCCGCCACAGCCTCGCGCCGGATTCACCCCGCCACAGCCTCGCGCCGGATTCACCCCGCCACAGCCTCGCGCCGGATTCACCCCGCCACAGCCTCGCGCCGGATTCACCCCGCCACAGCCTCGCGCCGGATTCACCCCGCCACAGCCTCGCGCCGGATTCACCCCGCCACAGCCTCGCGCCGGATTCACCCAGCCACAGCCTCGCGCCGGATTCACCCAGCCACAGCCTCGCGCCGGATTCACCCAGCCACAGCCTCGCGCCGGATTCACCCGCCACAGCCTCGCGCCGGATTCACCCCGCCACAGCCTCGCGCCGGATTCACCCCGCCACAGCCTCGCGCCCGGATTCACCCAGCCACAGCCTCGCGCCGGATTCACCCAGCCACAGCCCTCGCGCCGGATTCACCCAGCCACAGCCTCGCGCCGGATTCACCCAGCCACAGCCTCGCGCCGGATTCACCCAGCCACAGCCTCGCGCCGGATTCACCCAGCCACAGCCTCGCGCCGGATTCACCCAGCCACAGCCTCGCGCCGGATTCACCCAGCCACAGCCTCGCGCCGGATTCACCCAGCCACAGCCTCGCGCCGGATTCACCCAGCCACAGCCTCGCGCCGGATTCACCCAGCCACAGCCTCGCGCCGGATTCACCCAGCCACAGCCTCGCGCCGGATTCACCCAGCCACAGCCTCGCGCCGGATTCACCCAGCCACAGCCTCGCGCCGGATTCCACCCAGCCACAGCCTCGCGCCGGATTCACCCAGCCACAGCCTCGCGCCGGATTCACCCAGCCACAGCCTCGCGCCGGATTCACCCAGCCACAGCCTCGCGCCGGATTCACCCAGCCACAGCCTCGCGCCGGATTCACCCAGCCACAGCCTCGCGCCGGATTCACCCAGCCACAGCCTCGCGCCGGATTCACCCAGCCACAGCCTCGCGCCGGATTCACCCAGCCACAGCCTCGCGCCGGATTCACCCAGCCACAGCCTCGCGCCGGATTCACCCAGCCACAGCCTCGCGCCGGATTCACCCAGCCATAGTCTCATGCTGATTTTAACTGTCTATTGCCATATGCTGGCTAATCAGATTCAAAGATTCATGACAGGTCATTCTTTTGAACACTACTTTGCTTAAAAAAAAAAAAAAAAAAACAAAGACACTGAAAACGTGTGCGGATGTATGAAATGACGGGTGAATAACATCTAATCAGGGGGAACGTGTGTGAACAGGCAGGAAACCAGAAATGCCAAATAGGTAATATTTGCTGATGGATGAATGGATTTGCTGCAAGGATTTGTAAGGTACTGGAAAAACAAACCCACCTGACACATCAAACAACCAGCCATTGGCAGTGATAAATGTAATCACTTCTCACCCCCCCCCCCCCAGCAAACTTCCTAATGGAGCAATCCAGGTGCTCATCAAAGCACACTCACCTAATGACCACCAGCAAACATGCCCATTATGTGTACATGTAGCAACAGACATCCTCATTTATATTATATTACTGTATCCAAACCAAGATGGGGGGGGGGGGGGGTGTCTGCCGTCTGTGCTGCCTAAACATACACACTGTGTATTCTCCATTGGGGAAGAGGTGATGAGGGGTAGATCACTTTGTGAAGATGGATAAATGGTCCATATAATAAACGTTGCAAAGGTGTTCATTGCAAAAGACAAAAGTGCCCTAAAAGGAAAAATGTTTAACCATCACATATAGAAATGGGTTTAAAAAAAAAAAAAAAAACAGAACTTCACCCAATATTGAAGAATTGGCTCAGGTGCCGACATCCCGGAACCATGGACAGGTAAGTGTCCTTATATTAAAGGTCAGCAGCTACAGTAAGGTCCATAAAGACATTAATGAGCAAGCTTGGAGTGAAGGAACTTGACTGGCTTGCACAGAGTCCTGACCTCAACACAATAGAACACCTCTGGGATGAATTAGAGTGCAGACCTTCTCATGCAAATACACAGACCTTCTCATCCAACATCAGTGCCGACCTCACAAATATGATTCTGGAAGAATGATCAAACATTCCCATACCTTGTGGACGGCCTTCCCAGAAGAGTTGAAGCTGTTATAGCTGCAAAGGGTGGGCCAACTCTATATTAACCCCTACGGACGAAGACTGGGATGTCATTAAAGGCGGAGTTCTACTATAAAAAAAAAAAAAAAAAAGAGGGCCCACCCCCCAAATTGACATGCCAGACATGGCAGGTCAGGGGGTCACCTTCCCTTAAAGCGGAAGTTCCATTTTTGGGTGTGTTTAAAGGCAGTCGTCCCAATACTTTTGACAATATTGTGTATCTATGCAAAGAACTTATGTTGAATATACACAATACATGGCTTAAATAAGTCTGTCAATATATATTTTCTCTTCTACTTTGTACTGTTCAGTTTCTCTAGCCTAATCTTGAAAAGTGATAAAAAAATTTATTGAAGGAAAAAATAGAAAAAATGCTCCATTTATGGGACTAATTCCATATGGCTGACCACCAGCCCATGTCCTCAGCATTGCCTACTATATAGAAGTAAAGAGTAAGGAATTCCCGGCCCTTACAGGGATTAGTGCAGCCTCTGCTAGAGCCATTTGTAACAGAGAAGACTTGTGGGGCCAAGCTAGCTGAAGTCTTTATCTGGAATAATCAGATTATCTGTGTTGTTGTATTTGCCCAATTGCAGCAATCAGACCCTATTAGGAGATAACCCCGTGATCTGGCGCCTTCCTCTACTCTACAAAGTAAAGTGCAATGCTCTACTGTGGTAGGAGTCTGGGGGCTGCGGCGGAGGGGAGAGGAGTCTGGGGGCTGCGGCGGAGGGGAGAGGAGTCTGGGGCTGCGGCGGAGGGGAGAGGAGTCTGGGGGCTGCGGCGGAGGGGAGAGGAGAGGAGAGGAGTCTGGGGCTGCGGCGGAGGGGAGAGGAGAGGAGAGGAGTCTGGGGGATGCGGCGGAGGGGAGAGGAGAGGAGAGGAGTCTGGGGGATGCGGCGGAGGGGAGAGGAGAGGAGAGGAGTCTGGGGGATGCGGCGGAGGGGAGAGGAGAGGAGTCTGGGGGCTGCGGCGGAGAGGAGAGGAGTCTGGGGGATGCGGCGGAGGGGAGAGGAGAGGAGTCTGGGGGCTGCGACAGAGAGGCGGGAGAGAAAGAGGCGGGAGAGAAAGAGGCGGGAGAGAAAGAGGCGGGAGAGAAAGAGGCGGGAGAGAAAGAGGCGGGAGAGAAAGAGAGAGAGGGGGGGGGAGAGATGGGGGGGGAGAGATGGGGGGGGGAGAGAGGGGGGGGGAGAGAGGGGGGGAGAGAGAGGGGGGGGAGAGAGGGGGGGGGAGAGAGAGGGGGGGAGAGAGAGAGGGGGGGGAGAGAGAGGGGGGGGGAGAGAGAGGGGGGGAGAGAGAGGGGGGGAGAGAGAGGGGGGGAGAGAGAGGGGGGGAGAGAGAGGGGGGGAGAGAGAGGGGGGGGGAGAGAGAGGGGGGGGAGAGGGGGGGAGAGAGAGAGGGGGGAGAGAGGGGGGAGGGGGGGGAGAGAGAGAGGGGGGGAGAGAGAGGGGGGGAGAGAGAGAGGGGGGAGAGAGAGGGGGGGGAGAGAGAGGGGGGGAGAGAGAGGGGGGGAGAGAGAGAGAGGGGGGGGAGAGAGAGGGGGGAGAGAGAGAGAGGGGGGGAGAGAGAGGGGGGGAGAGAGAGGGGGGAGAGAGAGGGGGGGAAGGAGAGAGGGGGGGAAGGAGAGAGGGGGGAAGGAGAGAGAGGGGGGAAGGAGAGAGGGGGGGGGGAGAGAGAGGGGGGGGGAGAGAGGGGGGGGGGAGAGAGGGGGGGGGAGGACCAACATTGTACATTCAGCCTGCCCGTTAATGGCTGGAATCTCAGGCAGTTATTTGAACAGTGCATTGCCTTAGACAAGCGCAACAGCTGTGTGGGGGGGATAGAGAAGGAGCGCACTGTGCATGTGCAGTACGTGGGAAAAGAACTGTAGTGCTAGGGGGCACTTGTCCGGGCACTTGTCCGCCCTATGAGGAAGACAGGATGTATAGCAGTGGCAGTTTTTCAGGCAGGCTTCCATTATCATGAATGCAGTTATATTAGCAGAGAAGGGGCATGGTTATAAGATGTGATTAGCATAGGGTGATGCTATGGTGTAATATAAAAGCATAGTGGGCTGTTATTGAGGAGAACTAAAAACCATTAATAAAATAAATCCTCTGAGCTTCCCTAGAAGAGCACTTTCTCTATATATTGTGTTTTTGCCTCTGTTCCGATTTAAACATCACAAAAACTGATTAGAAATCCCGTGCTTATCTTCCGCTGCGATTCGCAGAGGAAGTCGGCCACGAAGATGAAAGATTGCATTTTGTTTTAAAATTCCAAAACTAGTAATTTTATCTGTTTTCAGGACTCCGGCTTCCTCTGCACCGCTGATAAGGGAGAGCGAAGGAAAGCAAAAGGCTCCATAATCACTTTCTGAACATTTCTTCCCCAGACATGAAACCAGCCTGAGAAACGCGCAATTTTGAGCCAATCGTTATTCTAAGTAAAACTGTGCGGATTTTATGTAAAGTAATAGTCAAAAACATCACTAGACGAGAAAAAACTAAAACTTAAGACTGGATATTTTTTTTTTTTTTTTTTAACAGCTTTCCCTGGTATAAATATTGTTATCACGTCTCTCCTTTGCTGTCATAAAGGTGATCAGATGATTGCACACAATGCACGTGTGTATGCCATGCGTTGTGCACATATAACTCTGCCAGAGAAAGTAATGTGTGTTCCTGGAATATTTGCAAGCACTAAACTGTATAATCACGGCTTCAGCCACAAGACTGGAGAGAAGACTTTGCTTTAACCCGTTTCACACTGGGGCGGGGGCGACGTCGGCGGTTTTTAGTAGTGCTTTACCCCCAATTTGGCGCCGCTATTTGGCCGCTAGCGGGGTGCTTTTCCTAAAGTGGAACTTCCGCTCATCGGAACCTTCCCCCCCTCCGGTGTCACAGTTGGCACCTTTCGGGGGGGGGGGGTGCAGATACCTGACAGATATTTGCACCCACTTCCGGGGCAGACTCCCGCAGGAGTCTATGCCGTTTCCTGTCCCGTGTGTGTCCCAGCAGACAGCACGGACCATTCCTATTGCGCTGCGTGACTCGCGCATGCGCAGTAGGGAACTGGGAAGCGAAGCCGCAACGCTTCACTTCCTGATTCCCTCACCTAGAATGGCGGCGACAGCATCCGAGAGCCAAGCGATCGATCGGTCTCGGCTGCTGACATCGCTGGACCCTGGGACAGGTGAGTGTCCATTTATTAAAAGTCAGCAGTTGTAGTATTTGTAGCTGCTGACTTTTAATTTTTTTTGTAGGTGGAATCCCTCTTTAAACTTGTTTTTAACACAGAGTCTGAAAAAGAGGCCTGGTCTTTAAAGGGGCGTTCCAGCCACGATTTTTTTTAATTTTTTTTTAAGTCAGCAGCTACAAAAACTGTAGCTGCTGACTTTTAATAAGGACACTTACCTGTCCAGTGAGCCCACGATGTCGGTCGCCTGAGGCGCCTCCATCTTAAACAAAGGGCTTCACTGCCCGTTTCCTACTGCACATGTGTGAGTCGCGCGGCGCTTTGTGAATGGCCCCAGTTTGTTTTCTGGGACACGCACATGTCCCAGAAGGCAATGGGGCCGCTCGCCGAAGAGGAGGAAGTGCCGCGGAATAGGAAGAGGCAGATTAGGAAGACTGCCTAGCAACAGTGGTTTGCGGTAAGTTTAAAAAATATATATACACACACACACACACACATGTATGTATGTATGTATGTATGTATGTATGTATGTATGTATGTATACACACACATATTGTGTGTGTGTGTGTGTGTGTGTGTGTGTGTGTGTGTGTGTGTGTGTGTGTGTGTGTGTGTGTCACACACACACTTTTTTTTTAAATTTAATTTATTTTTCTTTAAGAATATTAATGCCATTTTTTATTTTAGGGAGTCCCTCTACTTTAAGTAGTTAAAAGTGGTTGTAAACCCTGTTACACCCCTTGTACCTACAGGTAAGCCTATAATAAGACTTACCTGTAGGTACTGTAAATATCTCCTAAACCTGCACCGTTTAAGTGATATTCACCATATACGCCTGCGCCAACAGTTCACCTGCGCACGCGCACTGAAGAAACAGCTCGACTGTGGAAGTTTCTAAAAAAGGACCTGTACCGTGACTGGTGTTCTGCCGTATAGTGTCCGGCTATCAAACAGTGTCCGCCCCATACTGCGCATGCGCAGTACAGAGCAGACGAAGCTTCGGAAAATCTCCGAAGCTGAACGGCACCTGCGCCGTGAGTGGAGGTGGTAGCCCCACCATCCAAGCGGACATAGGGTTGTGAATATTAGAGGGCCCCTCGCGGGCGAGCTTCGCTCGCCACGCTTCGGGCTCGGCCTCGCTGCTCTCGGCTCTTTTTTATTCCTACTCTATGTCCACTTGGATGGTGGGGCTAGAACCTGGACTCACGGCGCAGGCGCCGTTCATCCTCGGCAATTTTCGGGAATCTGCGTTGCTGTGTACTGCACATGCGCAGTACGCAGCGGACACTATCGGATGGAGGACGTTATATGACAAGACACCGGCAGCTTCCGTGGTGTGACATCATCGCGGCTCCGGCCAATCACAAGCCCGCAAACCTGGAAATAACTCCAGGAGACATATGTCGGTGGTCACAGCGGTGTACAGGGACTGCTGAACCAGCTTCGATCTAAGGCTCAGTTCACACAGTACGCGGCACGACTTGCAGCGCCGCGACCTGCCGCGACCTCAGCGGCGACTTGCAAAACAACTTCTGTATAGAAGTTAATGCAAGTCGCCCGAAGTCGCCGCAAAAGTAGTACAGGAACCTTTTTTCTAAGTTGGAGCAACTTGAGTCGCTCCTATTAGAACGGTTCCGTAGTACAGAACGGGGAGCGACTTGTCAGGCGGCGAAGTCGCCTGGACAAGTCGCCCCTGTGTGAACCGAGCCTAAAGGTAAGTATTTCATAATGAGCTAGTATGTGATGCATTGTAGCTTATTGTGCCTTTGCCTTGCAGGTTGTTTTTTTGTTTTTTATTTGTTTATATGGGTTTACAACGAATTTGTTAAACTGTTTTGCTCTGGAACTAAACATGAGCAATAAGGAAGTTCTATTTACACAACTGTAATTGATACTTCGGCTACATTACAGGTAGGAGGCTCTTTCATTAATATCAATGACAGAACAAGAAAAGGTCTTATTAGCACAAGAGCTATATATATATATATTTTTTTTATTAGAATTATAACTAGTAGGTTTCTAAAGTGACACTTCAAAGTGAAAAAGGTAGAAAAATTGCAGCTTTAGATCACGTAGAAAGTCTTTGGACTGTCACAGCTGGAAGGGCACTTTATGTGTTCAGTGGTCTGAGGTCACATCTACAACAATCAAATCAGCCGAGTGCTATAATCACACACAAGACATAAGACGACAAATCCACCGGCAGTGCAAACAGCCAAAGTGGTGCCTAATTATAATCCATTTACAAACGTTTACTTTGAAGCCAACTGGTATTTGAGACGGTATATTGGTGTTTCAGGGAAGCCAGATCTCAGGATCAGACAGGAATATAAAAGGCTGGGTCAGATTGTCTTTTTGTTTGCTAATAATCTATTGTTCTCCAAAAACAAAAAAGGCACAAAACGCGTTGGTGAAGTCCTGCCCCACCGATGGATCAAAAACCGACTTCGTATACAATTCTTACAGGCAGCTCTCCCAGAAGCCAGTCAGTCCAGTCTATCACCCATCAGGGTCCTTGACCACTTGACTGCCAGAAAATTTACCCCCCCCCTTTCATGATCAGGCCATTTTTGCTATATACGGCACCGCATTCATTTAACTGACAATTGCTCAGTCATGCAGCACTGTACATAAATGAAATTTATGTAATTTTTTTCCCTCCCAACAAATTGAGCTTTCTTTTGGTAATACTTAAAGAGGAAGTAAACCCTGATGGGTTTACTTCCTCTTTTTTTCCCTGCAAAGGTAAAGCATAATGGACTACTATGCATCGCATAGTAGCTCATTATGTGTCACTTACCTGACACAGGAGCCAGCGAAGTCGCCGCTGATCCCTGTAGTCCGCCGCATCCATCTTGCTGGTGGCGTCTCGCAGCTCCGACCAATGACAGCGGCGAAGCTGCGATGACGTCACTCCCGCGCATGCGCACGGGAGTCGCGTCTCGCAGCTCCGCCGCTGCCATTCAGCGAAGCCGCGATGACGTCACTCCCGCGCATGCGCACGGGAGTCGACAAATTAGGCAAATCCATTCTTGGACTTGCTGCATTTAGTGCGCCTGCACGCCGCTGTCTACGGCGCGTGCGCCGTAGACAGCGGTGCCCATTTTCGGGCAAATATCTCCTAAACCATATAGGTTTAGGAGATATTGCTTGGACCTACAGGTAAGCCTTAATCTAGGCTTACCTGTAGGTCAAAGTGGTTTGAAGGGGTTTACTTCCTCTTTAAAGCGGGGTTCCACCCTAAAGTGGAACTTCCGCTCATCAGAACACGGTGTCACAGTTGGCACCTTTCAGGGGGAGGGGGGTGCAGATACCTGTCTAAGACAGGTATTTGCACTCACTTCTGGGCATAGACTCCCATGGGAGTCTATGCAGTTTCCTGTTCCGGCGCGCTGTCTGCTGGGATACACGCGGATCCCAGAGACAGTGCGGACCATTCCTATTGCACTGCGTGACTCGCGCATGCGCAGTAGGGAACCGGGAAGTGAAGCCGCAATGCTCCACTTCCTGATTCCCTCACCGAGAGTGGAGGCGGCAGCAGCCGAGAGATCGATCGGTCTCGGCTGCCGACATCGCAGGATCCTGGGACAGGTGAGTGTCCATTTAGTAAAAGTCAGCAGCTGTAGTATTTATAGCTGCTGGCTTTTAATATTTTTTTGTAGGTGGAATCCCTCTTTAACTACTTAAGGACCAGCCTTCGCATTTGTACTGCGGCAGGGCGGCTCTCATGCTCCAGTCACCCTCATTGTATGCCGGGCATAAACGCAGCAATCTGTGATCACACGTACGCGCCCATTGGCTAGCGGGGAAGCAAACCAGCAGGTCCGGCAGACTCGATGCCTGCCAGCCACCCACGATCGCTCCAGAGATAGGCAGAACAGGGATCTGTCAATGTAAACAAACAGATCCCTGTTCTGTCAGGGGAGGAGGAGAAGGAGATCTGCTGTTCCTAGTGATTACGAACAGCGATCTCTCTTCTCTTATAGTCAGCCCAGCCCCCATACAGTTAGAAACACTACCAGGGAACACACTTAACCCATTGTTCGCCCCCTTGTGTTAACACCTTCCTGGCCAGTGACATTTATACAGTAATCAGTGGCTACTTTTAGTTCCGACTGCTGGTCCAAAAAAAAAATGTCAAAAGTGTCCAATCTGTCTGCTGCAATGTTGCAGTCCCTCTAAAAATCACTAATCGCCGCCATTACTAGTAAAGAAAAATAATAATAAAAAATGCCATAAATCTAACCCTGATTTTGTAGACACGATAACTTTTGTGCAAAATCAATCAATCAATATACACTTTATGCTATTTTTTTTTTTTAACCAAAAATATGTAGTGTACATAAATGGCCTAAACTGAGCAAGATTTTTTTGGGGGGTATTCATTATAGGAAAAAAAAAAAGAGTTAAAAATATTTCCCCCCCCCCCCCCCCCCCAAATTTTCCCTCTTGTTTATAGCGCAAAACGTAAAAACTACAGAGCTGATCAAATACCACCTAAAGGAAGCTCTATTTTGTGTGGGTGCAACGTTGCACAACAGCGTAATTGTCAGTCAAAGGGATGCAGTGCCATATCGCAAAAAAAAAAAAAAAAAATGGTCTGGTCATTAAGGGGGAAAGTCCTTCCGTTCTTTAAGTGGTTAATCACCTCTGTGGTTTTTAGCTATAAACAAAAAAAGACTGACAATTTCACAAAAATATTATATATATATATATATATATATATATATATATATATATATATATATATATATATATATATATATATATATATATATATATATATATATATATATATATATATATATATATATTTTTTTTTTTTTTTTTTTTTTTTACTTTCTACTATAAAACACATCAATAAATAGAGAAAAATAGAAGAAAAAAAAAAATCTAAAATTGAATTTCTTCATAAATGAAGGCCAATATGTATTCTGCTACTTTAGTATAAAGTATAAAATAAAATAAAAATGATACCAATAAGTGTATATGGATTGTTTTGCTAAAACGTTATAGCTTCTAAAAACTATGGTTTATATACTGGAATTATATATTTTTTTATAACAGTAATGGCGGCAATCAGCAGCTTATAGCTGGACTGTGATATTGCGGCAGACAATTTGCACTGGCACTTTTCTGGTACAATGGTATTTATTGTAGAAAACAGAGTAACATAACAGCCGATCACCCACACAGAGTGTTAAACTGACACTTGACACTTTGTGGGAACCAGTGACACTAATAACACTGGCTGGGAAGGGGATAAACATGCAGTGCGATCAAACCGTTACCTGTGTGCCTAACCAGTGTTTAGTTTTTACCAATGGATGTACTAGATTTTATTCCCTGCTTTGCATGGAAACAAAATGCACCACATCCCTGCTGACAGGATAGAGCTCAGCCTTGTTTACATATGCAGAGCTCCGTTCTGTGTCTCTCCTCGATGATCAGTGGGTTCCGGCAGACATCCATTGGCTGGCACCCGCTGATTGGCTTCTGCTATGGACTAATCACAGCAGAAGTGGCGCGCACACATGCCCCTTATGCGGAAGTGCAGAATCACATGTATTTATACACACACACACACGAGATAGATATAATCTATCTATATATACACACACACGCGCGCACACACACACGCACACACACACACACGCGCACACACACATGCGCGCGCAGCATGATGCTGCCACCACCATGCTTCACTGTAGGGATGGTATTGGCCAGGTGACGAGCGGTGCCTGGTTTCCTCCAGACATGACGCTTGCCATTCAGGCCAAAGAGTTCAATTTTTGATTCATCAGACCGGAGAATTTTGTTTCGCATGGTCTGAGAGTCCTCAAGGTACCTTTTGGCAAAGCCCAGATGGGCTGCCATGTGCCTTTTACTGAGGGGTGGCTTCCGTCTGGCCAGTCTACCATACAGGCCTGATTGGTGGAGTGCTGCATAGATGGTTGCTCTTCTCCTTTCTCCACATGGTCACCCTGATAGAGCTGCAACGTTTCTATTGGGTTCTTGGTCACATCCCTGGCTAATGACCTTCTCCCCTGATCGCTCAGTTTGGTCAGGCGGCACGCTCTAGGAATAGTCCTGGTGGTTCCAAACTTCTTCCATTTACAGATGGAAGCACAGTGGTGTAGTGGTTGGCACTTTCACCTAGCAGCAATAGGGTCGTTGGTTCAAATCCTGACCACGACACCATCTGCCTGGAGTTTGCATTTTCTCCCTGTGCCTGCGTGGGTTTCCTCCGGGTACTCCGGTTTCCTCCCACACTCCAAAGACATGCTGGTAGGTTAATTGGACCTTGTCTAAAAAAATAAATAAATTGGCCTTAATATGTGTATGTCAATGTTGTACGCGTTTGTAAGCGTGTCAGGACCTTACAGAGTAAAGGACCACGCAAAAAGCCACAGATGGATTCTGGTGGCAAGAAAGAGCCCTGAGGCGATTCAGTTCGCATAGGTAGCACTATACAAGTCACTCACTCACTGATGGAGGCCACTGTTATAATTGGGACCTTCAATGAATTATTTCTTTACCCTTCCCCAGATCTGTGCCTCAATACAATCCTGTCTCTGAGGACTACAGACAATTCCTTGGACTTGAGTGTCATGGCAAAGGCTGTGAATACTTGTGTATATGACCCCTCTCACACTGCCGGCGTTTTTCAGGGGCTACAGCACAAAAAATAGCGCCTGAAAAAAGCGGCTCCATTCACACTGGAGCGGTGCGCTGGCAGGGATTCACAAAAAAAACCTGCCAGCAGCTTATTTGGAGTGGTGGACCCACCGCTCCTCCACCGCTGCTCCAAATTAAAATCAATGGGGCAGCGCTGCGATACCGCCGGCAAAACGCTGATCCGGCAGAGTTTTGCAGGCAGATTTAACCCCCTTTTCGCCCGCTAGCAGGGGGGTTAAAACTGCCCTGTTAGTGGCCGAATAGCACCGCTAAAACTATGGTAAAGCGGCGCTATTCTTACCACTGACGGCTCGGTGTGAAAGGGGTCTAAGGGATGGATTTTTTTTTTTTTATTAAATTTGCAAAGATTTCAAACATGAAATTGATGTTGTCATTCTGGGGGGGTTGTTTGTAGAACTTTGAGGATAATAAATTTAATCCATTTTGGAATAAGGCACATAAAATGTGGAAAAAGCGAAGCGCTGTGAATACTTTCTGGATGCAATGTACATAACCTTGTGAATCGAAATACTGACTCGCACTGTGGAGACAACGCACAGGAATGAACACGCCTCGCAGAACGCTTCATCTAAGACTTTCTAGCCGTTTATAAATGCTTGAACAGTAAGCAGAAAAAGAAAAAAAAAAAGCTGGTATTGTTGAATACAAAAGGAAGTTTAAACAGCCTGCAGGAACAGCAGTTTATGGTACAACACCTGGCGCGCAGAACCTTACACACTACCAAGCCAATAATTGTCAGCTATAAATCTGGATTATTTGGGTTGTAAATCCACAGATTCTTAACAGTAATGTTTACAAAGGAAGAAAAAAAAAAAAAACACATTAAGCTTGGGATATTAATAGATCATGTAAGTAAATTGAGGAATAGAATAAGTAACCACAAATCAAATAATGTGTCTGCCCAGCTGTCATGAATTATACAGCAGCTCAGAGACTGCAGCAAGGTGAATGTGATCCTCTACTGCAGAGGAGAGCTTCCCAACGCAGAGAGAGTCTGCTGCAAATATATAAAGAGCAGACGGCAATGTTTACCGGTTAGTAAACAGCACAGTACTCACGCTGGGACCAACACTACAAATAAGGGTCAGCGGCAATGTTTGCTGGTCAGTAAACAGCACAGTACTCACACTGGGACGAACACTATAAATAAGGGTCAGTAGCAATGTTTGCTGGTCAGTAAACAGCACAGTACTCACACTGGGACCAATGCTACAAATAAGGGTCAGCGGCAATGTTTGCTGGTCAGTAAACAGCACAGTACTCACACTGGGACCAATGCTACAAATAAGGGTCAGCGGCAATGTTTACTGGTCAGTAAACAGCACAGTACTCACACTGGGACCAATGCTACAAATAAGGGTCAGCGGCAATGTTTACTGGTCAGTAAACAGCACAGTACTCACACTGGGACCAATGCTACAAATAAGGGTCAGCGGCAATGTTTACTGGTCAGTAAACAGCACAGTACTCACACTGGGACCAATGCTACAAATAAGGGTCAGCGGCAATGTTTACTGGTCAGTAAACAGCACAGTACTCACACTGGGATGAACACTACAAATAAGGGTCAGTAGCAATGTTTGCTGGTCAGTAAAAAGCACAGTACTCGCACTGGGACTAACACTACAAATAAGGGTCAGCGGCAATGTTTGCTGCTCAGTAAAGAGCACAGTATTCACACTGGGACCAAGGCTATGAAAAAGGGCCAGCAGCAATGTTTTTTGGTCAGTAAACAGCACAGTACTTACACTGGGATCAACACTACAAATAAGGGTCAGCGGCAATGTTTGCTGGTCAGTGAACAGCACAGTACTCACACTGGGACTAACACTACAAATAAGGGTCAGTAGCAATGTTTGCTGGTCAGTGAACAGCACAGTACTCACACTGGGACCAAACACTACAAAAAAGGGTAAGTGGCAATGTTTGCTGGTCAGTAAAAAGCACAGTACTCACACTGGGACGAACACTACAAATAAGGGTCAGTAGCAATGTTTGCTGGTCAGTAAAAAGCACAGTATTCACACTGGGACCAACGCTATGAATAAGGGCCAGCAGCAAACGTTTTCTGGTCAGTAAACAGCACAGTACTTACACTGGGATCAACACTACAAATGAGGGTCAGCAGCAATGTTTGCTGGTCAGTGAACAGCACAGTACTCACACTGGGACTAATGCTACAAATAAGGGTCAGTAGCAATTTTTGCTGGTCAGTAAACAGCACAGTACTCACACTGGGACTAACGCTACAAATAAGGGTCAGTAGCAATGTTTGCTGGTCAGTAAAAGAGCACAGTACTCACACTGGGACTAACACTACAAAGAGGCCAGTAGTAATGTTTACTGATCGGCAAAATGCATGTTTACTCACTTTGCAGATGACTAAAAGAAACAACAGCAATGTTTATTGGCCACCAAAAGCCAAGTCTCTCACATTGGTTCTAGCTATACAAAGCAAGGGGCAACAGTAATGTTTTACTGATCAAAGAGCCTGTTAATCACACTGGAGTGAACTATACAAAATAAGAGGATAGTATCCTTGTGGACTGGTCGATGAGATGCACACAGTTCACTATGTAAATTAGAGAACAACAGCAATGTTTACTGACCAGCAGAGGCCCATTATTTGCTATGGGAGTGACCAAACCACCAGGGGACAGCAGGATTTACTGGTCAATAAAGGGACATTTAGTTTGTCTTAGACATGCGCTTCCTTTCATTTGGAGCCCGAACCGCATTCAAATCGCACTTCAGGGGCTACTGACAGGTGGTGAGGAAACCGACTTCTTCCTCAGTTTGGGCCGATATGCATTATACTTGTTAAATAAAATCACAATAAGCGTTTATTGATTGGTTTGCGCAAAATTTATAGTGTCTACTAGTATTGGCGGTGATCTGCGATTTTTATCAGGTCTGCGACACTGCGGCGGGCAGATTGGACACTTTTGACACTATTTTGGGACCACTGACATTTATACAGCGATCAGAGCTAAAAATTGCCACGGATTACTGTATAAATGTCACTGGCAGGGAAGGGGTTAACACTAGGGGGCGATCAAGGGGTTAAATGTGTTCCCTAAGTGTGTTTAACTGTGGGTGGGACTGACGAGGGGAGGAGACTGATCGCTGCTCCTAAGTACTAGGAACAGACGATCTTTCTCTACTCCCCTGACAGAACGGAGATCTGTCCATTTACACGGACAGATCTGGGTTCCGTCTTTCTCAGGAGCAATCACAAGTAGCCGGCAGCCTTGGGCATTGGCTCCTACATCACATGGCGGCCCCTATACTCCTTACAGTGCCCGCCGTACAGCTACGGTGATTCGCACAGGCGTGCCATACTGCCAGCGGGCGGGCGGCAAGTGGTTATAATTGCAGAACAAGTACATGTTTACATTCACATTTTTTTTTTTGGATGACTTTTAAAAAAGGTACTTTTTATGTTCTAATAAAAGCAGTAACAACATTTTGTATTTCATGCTTCAGGAAAGATTTTTCTTTAAACTGGTAGAAAACCTCAGACATGAAATATGAACAAAGTATATCCCTCTATAGTGCTATAGTGTGTACTTGTCTCAATCCAAAGCACAAAGTGTCATTTCTCTCGGCTTTCCCATTCCTCCATCAGCATGAATCACTTCGGACAAGTTTTCCTGACACCAAGAGAAAAATGGTGATAGGGGAGGGATCTCTAGATGATGGACAAGGGGGGCTCCCTTCAGTCATCTCGCCTTCACGAGTGTAACTTCAGCTCCCCACCCCCTGCTTCTTAGATCTGAGAGAGCCTGTGTAATGTCTGCACTGTGAATGGATGTAGGGGGAAAATGGCTATATAGACAGGTACAACTTATACAGGAGGATTTGTTACATCTCTGTGTATCGCCTGGGGCTAGTCACTTCATTAGGTCTTTTTTTTCTTTTTTTTGATGGACACCACACCGGTCCTGAGGAGCTGACAGCAGGAGTTTTTAGGCGAGGCCGCGGCCTAGTCTGCGGCGTCCAGCCTCGCGGAGTAGGCCGAAGGCACGGCCTTGCCAAAAAACTCCTGCCCGCAGCTCCTCAGGACTGGCGCGGTGTTCGCGCCGGTCCTGGTGAAAAAAAATTAAAATAAATAAATAATAAAAAAATAAAATAAAAACAACAATATGCTGAAATTTTGAATCGATTTGACCTCTCAGCCCGATTCAAGATTTAAATCGTTTTTTTACCCAGCCCTAATTTGCACGTGCCGACGTCAACGGCACATGCGCACTTAAAAGTGGTTGTAAACCCTTTACAAGCACTTTAACCTACAGGTAAGCCTAGATCAGGGATATGCAATTAGCGGACCTCCAGCTGTTGCAGAACTACAAGTCCCATGAGGCATAGCAAGACTCTAAAAGCCACAAGCATGACACCGAGGCAGAGGCATGATGGGACTGGAGGTCCGCTAATTGCAGATCCCTGGCCTAGATTAAGGCTTACCTGTAGGTCCAAGAAATATCTCCCAGACCTGCACGGTCTAGACGATATTTGCAAATCACCGTACGGCGATTTCTTCTGCGCATACACCGGAGTTAGAAAGGGCACGCTGTGCCGTTCCTAGCTCGGGTCATGCATTAAAGGCGGCTCCCGCGCATGTGGGAGCTGCCTTTAATGCATGACCCGTGACTCGCCAGAGTCGCGTGAGGTCGCGCGACTCCAGCCAGTCACAAGCCGGAGTTGCGCCCCCCCCCCCCAGAAGGAAGAGGGGTGAAGAATGGACATTCGCTACTAGCGAGGAAGACGGGGGCATCGTGGGCTTTTCCTGCAGGTAAGTGTCCCATAATGGGCTCCTGTGCAATGCATAGGAGCCCATTATACTTTACCTTTGCAGGGAAACAAAGACACCCATCAGGGTTCACGTCCTCTTTAAACAAACTGAAGCAATGGCATGCACATACGGGGTGATGCATGCATCACCCCGGTAAAAAAAAAAAAAACCTTGAAGCAATAATCGGTCTGTTTTTTTGACCGATATCAATACTTCTAAAAAAGTGAATATCGGCCACACCGAAAATCGGTTGATCCCTACTATTATGGGGTTTTTCATCCACACCCCAGGGGCCAAACAGATTAACACAGAAGCCAAGAAAAACACACAGTACCCGCTGCTGAGATGGCAGGGGGAGCATGTGATCCCCTTCCTGTGTCCGGCACAAAGGACAAGGTCTGAGGTTTCCCTTTAAATCAGGGATATGCAATTAGCGGACCTCCAGCTGTTGCAAAACTACAAGTCCCATGAGGCATAGCAAGACTCTGACAGTTACAAGCATGACACCCGGAGGCAGAGGCATGATGGGACTTGTAGTTTTGCAACAGCTGGAGGTCCACTAATTGCAGATCCCTGCTTTAAACCATAGTGCATGCTGACCCATTACCATGCTGGCATTGACAGCGCTAGAAGAGAACATCCATCATCATATTGTCCATGAGAACCCAAAATATGGCACACAGATGGTTTTGTATTAAAAAAAAAAAAAAAAAAAAAAAGAAATCTGCAACTGAATTTTATCTACGTTAAGCCTTTATAACTGTCATTATAAAATATGCCTTCACAATTACAGCTTCCATCCATTCCCGCATAGGGATAGATACAATTAGGAGACCGAGGACGCACTTCTTACCGCCTGTAAAGAACGTAAACGTTGCAGAAATCACAATGTACCGTTTGACAGTGATCATCAGGTGCGTGCTTTGTCCCGGACTCCATTATACACTTATAAAAACTGCAACAAAAAGCACTTTTCTCAAAGAGTTACGTCAAAATAATAACAGACAGAAACAGGGGGGGAAATAAGCAGCCACATATTTACTAATAATAACCGCTTCTACTGTTCAAGTAATACACTGAATGGTTCAGGAAACAATGGCAGACAATTAGAACATCCATCAGGACACACAATTACATTGATTTCCACGTATAAATAAATTCTCCTTTTCTACAACTAGACAGCCAGGCAAATATAATAGAAGACTTGTCTGGAAATTATAGCTGATCAGTGCCATTTATGCCGCGTACACACGTAGCGTACTATCCGACGGACTTACCGCCAGACTGTCCGTCGGACTTTCCGAACGGGCTACTTGAGTACTAAGTCCGCCATACTATCCACCCTACTTTTAAAATGAACAGACTCGCCCACACACGCGGAGGAAAGTCCGCTCATTTCGAGCGCGTCTCCAGGTAGGCGGGGCCCGCGAAAGAGACGTCGCTGGCCGCGCCACCTGGTATGGACTTAAAGGGGAACCCCAACGCCGAAAAAAAACGGCGTGGGGTCCCCCCAGGTCCACAACAGACCCTTGTCCGAGCACGCTACCCGGCCAGCCAGGAAAGGGGGGGGACAAGCAAGCGGCCCCCCTCCTGAGCCGTACCAGGCCGCGTGCCCTCAAGATGGGGGTGCCTTGGGGAAGAGAGGGCCGCGCGGCCCCCCCACCCCAAAGCACCTTGTCCACATGTTGATGAGAACAAGGGCCTCTTCCCGAAAACCCTGGCCGTTGGTTGTCGGGGTCTGCGGGCGGGGGGGTTATCGGAATCCGGGAGCCCCCTTTAATAAGGGGGCCCCCCGGATACCGGCCCCCCCACCCTATGTGAATGAGTATGGGTACAATGTACCCCTACCCATTCACGTGTAAAAAAAGTACAAAAAAAACCCACAACACACAAGATAAAATAGTTTATTGCACAGCGCTGGGGGTCTTCCGTCTTCGGGGGTCTTCTAGCCGGACTCCTCCGCTATCTTCTTGTAGCTCTTTTGCTAGCGGAGTCCGGCTTTCTTCCTCGCCGCCGCCCTCTTCTTCCGACTTCGGAGGTCTTGTCCCCCTCTTCGGTTCTTCTGCCGGGCCACCGCGCCTTCTTATAGCTCTTTTACAGGCGGTGGCCCGGTCTTCTGTCGCCGCCGCCGTCTTCCGTTCTTCTTCTTCTTCTCCTGGAGATGTTGACTTGACGCTCTCTGCGGCCGCAATGCCAGGGACGCGCTGCGCGGCGACTTACATAGGGACAAGGGGCGGGGTCATCGGTTGATGTCACATGGGTTGATGTCACATGGTGACCCCACCCCCTTACGATGTCACAGTCCCGGGGGATGCTGGGACTGTCGCCATGTGACATCAACTCATGTGACATCAACCTATGTGACATCAACCGATGACCCCGCCCCTTGTCCTTATACAAGTCGCCGCGCAGTGCGTCCCTGGCATTGCGGCCGCAGAGAGCGTTGAGTCAACATCTCCAGGAGAAGAAGGGGAAGAAGAAGAACGGAAGGCGGCGGCGGCAAGAAGAACCGAAGAGGGGGACAAGACCCCCGAAGTCGGAAGAAGAGGCCGTGGCGAGGAAGAAAGCCGGACTCCTCCGCTAGCAAAAGAGCTACAAGAAGATAGCGGAGGAGTCTGGGGAGAAGACCCCCGAAGACGGAAGACCCCCGGAGCTGTGCAATAAACTATTTTATCTTGTGTGTTGTGTTTTTTTTTGTACTTTATTTTACAGGTGAATGGGTAGGGGTACATTGTAAGCCATACTCATTCACATAGGGTGGGGGGCCGGTATCCGAGGGCCCCCTTATTAAAGGGGGCTCCTGGATTCCGATAAGCCCCCTGCCCGCAGACCCCGACAACCAACGGCCAGGGTTGTCAGGAAGAGGCCCTTGTCCTCATCAACATGGGGACAAGGTGCTTTGGGGTGGGGGGGCCGCGCGGCCACCCTTCCCCAAGGCACCCCCCATGTTGAGGGCACGCGGCCTGGTACGGCTCGGGGGGGGCGCTCGCTCACCCCCCCTTTCCTGGCCGGCCGGGTAGCGTGCTCGGACAAGGGTCTGTTGTGGACTTGGGGGGACCCCCATGCCGATTTTTTTCGCATTGGGATTCCCCTTTAAGTCCATACCAGGTGGCGGGGCCAGCGGCGTCTCCTTTGCGGGCCCCGCCTACTTGGAGACCCGCTCGAATGAGCGGACTTTTCTCCGGGCTGGAAAAGTCAGTTCATTTCAAAAGTACGGCGGACTGGCACACACACGGCCGGGTTGTCCGCCGAAATGCGAGTCCGGCGGGAAGATTGGAGTGCAAAACTACTTTCTAAGTCCGCCGTACTTTCGGGTCAAAAAAGTATGCCGGAGGCTATACACGGGGGGATTGTCCGGCGGACTTGAGTTTGCCGGACTTTTCCACCCGATTGTTTGATCGTGTGTATGCGGCATTAGTGGAACTGCAAGCTCTATGTGGGGAGAAATTCCTTGAATTCTGTGTAGCCAAATGGAAGAAAAAGAAATAAAAATAAAAAGTAGTGGAAATCTCTTGTAATCGGAGGCCCCTTACACATGGGGCTCCGCTGGGAGTCCACCTGCTCAGTAGGGAATCGGTCCGCTGATCCCTGCTGAGCAGACGGATGGCTGATCCGTGTCCCTTTCGCTTATGTCCCCTCTCCTCTAGGGGTGGTCCGATGTAACCAGACCTCCTGTCTCCTAAATACTGGGGATAGAGAGTCAGATGATCAGCCCTGGACACAGGCTGCATGCAACCTGGACCGATCATCTGTCCCTAACTATAGGGAACTGCTGGAGGTGCAGATACATGCAGACTGCGGCAGACAGCCATGGCTACTGTTAGCTTGTCATTACTCCGTATGGGCTGAGCAGCCGCAGTTGTTCACGTATGTCACTGATTCCTGCCACAGGGATCTTCAGGCGACTGTAACTGCAGGCAAAAAAAAAAAACTGGGCCTTAAAGTGGTTCTAAAGGCTTAAAAGAGTTGTAAAGGGCAGAAGGTTTTTTATCTTAATGCGTTCAATCAGTTTGTAGTGTACATAGATTTGCAAAACAATGGGATAAAAAGGAATATTCCTGAACTTTTTATCTCATGGTCACGATCAAATTGTGTGAATGCAGTGCATGTTATGCAGAGCTTGGATTCATTGAATGAGTGTACCAAAAATGTAAATATTACAGAATATACAGCCTCAGGCAATACAACTAAGCTCCATTTAATGCTGAAAAACACTCAATTATTAATGCATCTTAAAATAGAAAACCATCGTTTTACTCCAAAAGCATTTTATTAAAATAAAATTTGATAAAAATCGAAATAAAAAATCCAATTGAAAATAAAAAAAAATGTATTTTAATTTTATTTAAAAAAACAAAACAATTTTAATCCACCCTGCTTTGCAAGGAGGGGACAAAAAAAAAAGCCTCATCCCTGCTCTCCCTGTAGAGAGCCCTGTGTTGTTTACCAACACAGGGCTCTATTCTGTCATTGCTCAGCAGGTGCTGTCCATAAATCATTGGCCAGGACCTGCTGATCGGCTTTTGCTGTAACGAATGACACCCTAGCCAGGGTGGTATAATATATATATTTTTTTTATTAGGGGTGCAACGGATCGCCACCGATCCGTGATCCTAACGGGTCACCCCGTTCGGATCGGCACATGCCGCGATCCGCTGTCTCAGC